>NW_027275854.1:37500-49102 GCF_030028105.1 Mobula birostris
AGACACAGAGTGAATCTCCCTCCACACCGTCCCATCACACACTCCCGGGGTCAGACACAGAGTGAATCTCCCTCCACACCATCCCATCACACACTCCCGGGGTCAGAGACGGAGTGAATCTCCCTCCACACTGTCCCATCACACACTCCCGGGGTCAGACACAGAGTGAATCTCCCTCCACACCGTCCCATCACACAATCCCGGGGTCAGACACGGAGTGAATCACCCTCCACACGGTCCCATCACACACTCCCGGAGTCAGACACAGAGTGAAATCTCCCTCCACACCGTCCCATCCCTTCTCTTGGGCCCCTCTGTCACTCCATAAGACACAGAAGCAGAATTAGGCCAACTGGCCCATTTTCACCACCGTCTAGATAAAGAAATGTCTCCACATCTCTGTTTTGAAAGGGCGTCCCTCTATCCTGAGGCTGTGCCCTCTTGTCCTAGACTCCCCCACCACGGGAAACATCCTTTCCACATCTACTCTGCCTGGGCCTTTCAACAGTCGAAAGGTTTTAATGAGATCCCCCTCATCCTTCTGAATTCCAGCGAGTACAGACCCAGAGGAATCAAACGTTCCTCGTATGATAACCCTTTCATTCCCGGAATCATCCTTGTGAACCTCCTCTGGACCCTCTCCAATGCCAGAACATCTTTTCTAAGATGAGGGGCCCAAAACTGTTCACAATACTCAAGGTGAGGCCTCACCAGTGCCTTATAAAGACTCAACATCACATCCCTGCTCTTGTATTCTAGACTTCTTGAAATGAATGCTAACATTGAATTTGCCTTCCTCATCACCGACTCGACCTGCAAGTGAACCTTCAGGGTGTTCTGCACAAGGACCCCCAAGTCCCTCTGCATCTCAGATTCCTGGATTTTCTCCCCGTTTGAAAAATAGTCCACACGTTTATTTCTACTCTCTTCTGATGACTGTTATGGACTCTACTCTCTTCCTCCCAATATCTCCACCTCTCTCTCTCTCTCCTTCTGTCTCTCTTTCCCCGTCTGCTTGCCAGTCTTTCTCTCCCTCCCTCCCTTTCTGTTTATATGTCTCTCGGTCTCTCTCTCTTTCTGTTTACATGTCTCTCGGTGTCTCCCTCTCTCTCTCTCTCTGTCTGTCTGTCTCTCTCGGGCCTGTGTCTCTCCCTCCTCATGTCTCACTCTGTCCAAGCAACCCCCTCTGTCCCTCCCTGTCTCTGAATGTCACCCTGTCTCTTTATTCTCTCTCTCTCTCTCTCTCTCTCTCTCTCTCTCTCTCTCTCTCTCTCTCTCAGTGGGTATATATGTGTATGTGCAAGAGAATGAGAGACAGACAGACAGAGAGAGGGAGAGAGAGAGAGAAAGAGAGAGAGAGAGAACGTGTGTGAGGGCGTTAGAGACAGAGAGGGAGAACCAGAGAGACAGAGAGCGAGGGAGGGAGAAAGAGAGACGGGGAGAGACAGAGAGAGAGAGAGGGAGGGAGAAAGAGAGACGGGGAGAGACAGAGAGAGAGAGGGAGGGAGAAAGAGAGACGGGGAGGGAGACAGAGAGAGGGAGGGAGAAAGAGAGACGGGAAGAGATAGAGAGAGAGGGAGGGAGAAAGAGAGACGGGGAGAGACAGAGAGAGAGAAGGAGGGAGAAAGAGAGACGGGAAGAGATAGAGAGAGAGGGAGGGAGACAGAGAGAGAGGGAGGGAGACAGAGAGAGAGAGGGAGGGAGACAGAGAGACGGGGAGGGAGACTGAGAGAGGGAGGGAGACAGAGAGAGAGGGAGGGAGACAGAGAGACGGGAAGAGATAGAGAGAGAGGGAGGGAGACAGAGAGAGAGAGGGAGGGAGACAGAGAGAGAGAGAGGGAGGGAGAGAGAGAGACGGGGAGGGAGACAGAGAGAGGGAGGGAGACAGAGAGAGAGAGGGAGGGAGACAGAGAGAGGGAGGGAGACAGAGAGACGGGGAGGAAGGCAGAGGGAGAGGGAGGGAGAGATACCCTACGCACTCTGTAACTCTGCGTGAGGCAGAGTGTGATTCCCTCTGCACCCAGTGTTGCGAGCGTACCTCTGTGTGTGTGTTTGTGTTTGTGAAAGTGAGTTTTGCGGAAGTGGTTTGCCTGCCTGTATTTTTATCTCGGCGAGCGAGTGAGCGGAGCGCCTCGGCAGGTGTCCAGGCGCGGCGCACGGCGCGGCCAGCTGCGCCCGCCCGGAGCCAGAGGCGCCAGATTTAAAAAATGCCGAGCAGCCTACGGACCGTCGCACATCCTGTTTACCAGCTGGGCCTCTGGGGGCGGCGGAGACTTTGCAAGCCTGCCACCCGTTCCCTAGCCGGGCGGCGGGCTGCCACGCAGAAACCGCGTCCGGACACGGCATTGGAGGTCCCCTGTCACTCGAGCCACGGTGTGTGTCCCGCCCTCGGACACAGAGGTCCCCCTGTCACTCGAGCCACGGTGTGTGTGTCCCCGTCCCTCGACACCCCCCACCGGTCACGGTGTGTGTGTCCCACCCTCGTACACCGAGGTCCCTCTGTCCCTCGACACTCCCCAGCGTTCACAGTGTGTGTGTCCCAGCCTCGTACACCAAGGTCCCGCTGTCCCTCGACACTCCCCACCGTTCATGGTGTGTGTGTCCTACCCTTGTACCCCTAGGTCCCCCTGTCCCTCGACACTCCCCACCGGTCACAGTGTGTGTGTCCTACCCTCGTACACCGAGGTCTCTCTGTCCGGCGACCCTCCCCACCGTTCACGCTGTGTGTGTCCCACCCTCATACACCGACCCCCCTGTCCCTCAACACTCCCCACCGGTCACGGTGTGTGTGTCCTACCCTTGTACCCCTAGGTCCCCCGTCCCTCGACACTCCCCACCGGTCACAGTGTGTGTCCCACCCTCGTACACCGAGGTCCCCCTGTCCCTCGACACTCCCCACCGGTCACAGTGTGTGTCCCACCCTCGTACACCGAGGTCCCCCTGTCCCTCGACACTCCCCACCGGTCACGGTGTGTGTGTCCTACCCTCATACACCAAGTCCCTCTGTCCCTCGACACTCCCCACCGGTCACGGTGTGTGTCCTACCCTTGTACCCCTAGGTCCCCCTGTCCTTCGACACTCCCCACCGTTCACAGTGTGTGTGTCCTACCCTTGTACGCCGAGGTCCCCCTGTCCCTCGACACTCCCCACCGGTCACGGTGTGTGTGTCCCATCCTCGTACACCGAGGTCCCCCTGTCCCTCGACACTCCCCACCGGTCACGGTGTGTGTGTCCCATCCTCGTACGCCGAGGTCCCCCTGTCCCTCGACACTCCCCACCGGTCACGGTGTGTGTCTTACCCTCGTACACCGAGGTCTCTCTGTCCCTCGACACTCCCCACTGGTCACGGTGTGTGTCTGACCCTTGTACACCGAGGTCCCCCTGTCCCTCGACACTCCCCACCGGTCACGGTGTGTGTGTCCCAGCCTCATACACCGAGTCCCTCTGTCCCTCGACACTCCCCACTGGTCACGGTGTGTGTGTCCTACCCTTGTACGCCGAGGTCTCCCTGTCCCTCGACCCTCCCCACCCATCACGGTGTGTGTGTCTCACCCTCGTACACCGAGTCCCTCTGTCCCTCGACACTCCCCACCGTTCACGGTGTGTGTGTCCCAGCCTCACACACCGAGGTCCCCCTGTCCCTCGACGCTCCCCACCGGTTACAGAGTGTGTCCCGCCTTCGGACACCGAGGTCCCCCTGTCCCTCGACACTCCCCACCGGTCACGGTGTGCATCCTACCCTCGTACACCAAGGTCCCCCTGTCCCTCGACACTCCCCACCGGTCACGGTGTGCATCCTACCCTCGTACACCGAGGTCCCCCTGTCCCTCGACACTCTCCCACCGGTCACGGTGTGTGTGTCCCACCCTCGGACACCGAGGTCCCCCTGTCCCTCGACACTCCCCACCGGTCACGGTGTGTGTCCCACCCCCGTACACCAGGATCCCCCCATCCCTCGACACTCCCCACCGGTCACGATGTGTGTGTCCCACCCTCGTACACCGAGGTCCCCCTGTCCCTCGACACTCTCCCCACCGGTCACGGTGTGTGTGTCCCACCCTCGTACACCGAGGTCCCCCTGTCCCTCGACACTCCCCACCGGTCACGGTGTGTGTGTCCCACCCTCGTACACCGAGGCCCCCCCTGTCTCTCGACACTCCCCACCGGTCACGGTGTGCGTCCTACCCTCGTACACCGAGGTCCCCCTGTCCCTCGACACTCCCCACCAGTCACGGTGTGTGTCCTACCCTCGTACACCGATCCCCCTGTCCCTCGACTCTCCCCACCGGTCACAGTGTGTGTCCCACCCTCGTACACCGAGGTCCCCCTGTCCCTCGACCCTCCCCACCCATCACGGTGTGTGTGTCTCACCCTCGTACACCGAGTCCCTCTGTCCCTCGACACTCCCCACCGTTCACGGTGTGTGTGTCCCAGCCTCACACACCGAGGTCCCCCTGTCCCTCGACGCTCCCCACCGGTTACAGAGTGTGTCCCGCCTTCGGACACCGAGGTCCCCCTGTCCCTCGACACTCCCCACCGGTCACGGTGTGCATCCTACCCTCGTACACCAAGGTCCCCCTGTCCCTCAACACTCCCCACCGGTCACGGTGTGTGTGTCCTACCCTTGTACCCCTAGGTCCCCCGTCCCTCGACACTCCCCACCGGTCACAGTGTGTGTCCCACCCTCGTACACCGAGGTCCCCCTGTCCCTCGACACTCCCCACCGGTCACAGTGTGTGTCCCACCCTCGTACACCGAGGTCCCCCTGTCCCTCGACACTCCCCACCGGTCACGGTGTGTGTGTCCTACCCTCATACACCAAGTCCCTCTGTCCCTCGACACTCCCCACCGGTCACGGTGTGTGTCCTACCCTTGTACCCCTAGGTCCCCCTGTCCTTCGACACTCCCCACCGTTCACAGTGTGTGTGTCCTACCCTTGTACGCCGAGGTCCCCCTGTCCCTCGACACTCCCCACCGGTCACGGTGTGTGTGTCCCATCCTCGTACACCGAGGTCCCCCTGTCCCTCGACACTCCCCACCGGTCACGGTGTGTGTGTCCCATCCTCGTACGCCGAGGTCCCCCTGTCCCTCGACACTCCCCACCGGTCACGGTGTGTGTCTTACCCTCGTACACCGAGGTCTCTCTGTCCCTCGACACTCCCCACTGGTCACGGTGTGTGTCTGACCCTTGTACACCGAGGTCCCCCTGTCCCTCGACACTCCCCACCGGTCACGGTGTGTGTGTCCCAGCCTCATACACCGAGTCCCTCTGTCCCTCGACACTCCCCACTGGTCACGGTGTGTGTGTCCTACCCTTGTACGCCGAGGTCTCCCTGTCCCTCGACCCTCCCCACCCATCACGGTGTGTGTGTCTCACCCTCGTACACCGAGTCCCTCTGTCCCTCGACACTCCCCACCGTTCACGGTGTGTGTGTCCCAGCCTCACACACCGAGGTCCCCCTGTCCCTCGACGCTCCCCACCGGTTACAGAGTGTGTCCCGCCTTCGGACACCGAGGTCCCCCTGTCCCTCGACACTCCCCACCGGTCACGGTGTGCATCCTACCCTCGTACACCAAGGTCCCCCTGTCCCTCGACACTCCCCACCGGTCACGGTGTGCATCCTACCCTCGTACACCGAGGTCCCCCTGTCCCTCGACACTCTCCCCACCGGTCACGGTGTGTGTGTCCCACCCTCGGACACCGAGGTCCCCCTGTCCCTCGACACTCCCCACCGGTCACGGTGTGTGTCCCACCCCCGTACACCAGGATCCCCCCATCCCTCGACACTCCCCACCGGTCACGATGTGTGTGTCCCACCCTCGTACACCGAGGTCCCCCTGTCCCTCGACACTCTCCCCACCGGTCACGGTGTGTGTGTCCCACCCTCGTACACCGAGGTCCCCCTGTCCCTCGACACTCCCCACCGGTCACGGTGTGTGTGTCCCACCCTCGTACACCGAGGCCCCCCTGTCTCTCGACACTCCCCACCGGTCACGGTGTGCGTCCTACCCTCGTACACCGAGGTCCCCCTGTCCCTCGACACTCCCCACCAGTCACGGTGTGTGTCCTACCCTCGTACACCGATCCCCCTGTCCCTCGACTCTCCCCACCGGTCACAGTGTGTGTCCCACCCTCGTACACCGAGGTCCCCCTGTCCCTCGACCCTCCCCACCCATCACGGTGTGTGTGTCTCACCCTCGTACACCGAGTCCCTCTGTCCCTCGACACTCCCCACCGTTCACGGTGTGTGTGTCCCAGCCTCACACACCGAGGTCCCCCTGTCCCTCGACGCTCCCCACCGGTTACAGAGTGTGTCCCGCCTTCGGACACCGAGGTCCCCCTGTCCCTCGACACTCCCCACCGGTCACGGTGTGCATCCTACCCTCGTACACCAAGGTCCCCCTGTCCCTCGACACTCCCCACCGGTCACGGTGTGCATCCTACCCTCGTACACCGAGGTCCCCCTGTCCCTCGACACTCTCCCCACCGGTCACGGTGTGTGTGTCCCACCCTCGGACACCGAGGTCCCCCTGTCCCTCGACACTCCCCACCGGTCACGGTGTGTGTCCCACCCCCGTACACCAGGATCCCCCCATCCCTCGACACTCCCCACCGGTCACGATGTGTGTGTCCCACCCTCGTACACCGAGGTCCCCCTGTCCCTCGACACTCTCCCCACCGGTCACGGTGTGTGTGTCCCACCCTCGTACACCGAGGTCCCCCTGTCCCTCGACACTCCCCACCGGTCACGGTGTGTGTGTCCCACCCTCGTACACCGAGGCCCCCCTGTCTCTCGACACTCCCCACCGGTCACGGTGTGCGTCCTACCCTCGTACACCGAGGTCCCCCTGTCCCTCGACACTCCCCACCAGTCACGGTGTGTGTCCTACCCTCGTACACCGATCCCCCTGTCCCTCGACTCTCCCCACCGGTCACAGTGTGTGTCCCACCCTCGTACACCGAGGTCCCTCTGTCCCTCGACTCTCCCCACCGTTCATGGTGTGTGTGTCCTACCCTCGTACACTGAGGTACCCTCTGTCCCTCGACTCTCCCCACCAGTCACGGTGTGTGTCCCACCCTCGTACACCGAGGTCCCCCTGTCCCTCGACACTCACCACCGGTCACGGTGTGTGTGTCCTACCATCGTACACCGAGGTCCCCCTGTCCCTCGACACTCCCCACCGGTCACGGTGTGTGTGTCCTACCCTCGTACACCGAGGTCCCCCTGTCCCTCGACACTCCCCACCGGTCACGGTGTGTGTGTCCTACCCTCGTACACCGAGGTCCCCCTGTCCCTCGACACTCCCCACGGGTCACGGTGTGTGTGTCCCAGCCTCGTACACCGATCCCCCTGTCCCTCGACTCTCCCCACCGGTCACGGTGTGTGTCCCACCCTCGTACACCGAGGTCCCCCTGTCCCTCAACACTCCCCACCGGTCACGGTGTGTGTGTCCTACCCTCGTACACCGAGGTCCCCCTGTCCCTCGACACTCCCCACGGGTCATGGTGTGTGTGTCCCAGCCTCGTACACCGATCCCCCTGTTCCTCCACCCTCCCCACCAGTCACCGCGTGAGAGAGGCAGAGACTGGGGAGGAAGGGAAAGGGGAATGGCAGGTTGTGACAAGAGAGTGATGGATGCAGACCCTCGCGGTAGTGAGGAAGAACGGTGAAAGAGGAAGTGAAAGGGAACAGAGGGGAGAGCGGGAAGAGTTACGTGGAGAGACGGGAGGAGAGGGGAGAGAAATGGAGAGAGGGAACAAGAGGGTGGAGGGATGGAAGGGAGGAATATTGTACAGGGCCCTGGTGAGACCACACCTGGAGTACTGTGCGCAGTTTTGGTCTCCAAATTTGAGGAAGGACATTCTTGCTATTGAGGGAGTGCAGCGTAGGTTCACAAGGTTAATTCCCGGGATGACGGGACTGTCATATGTCGAAAGATTGGAGCGACTGGACTTGTATACTCTGGAATTTAGAAGGCTGAGAGAGGATCTTATTGAAACATATAAGATTATTAAGGGATTGGACACACTGGAGGCAGGAAGCATGTTCCCGCTGATGGGCGAGTCCAGAACCAGAGGCCACAGTTTAAGAATCAGGGGTCGGCCATTTAGAACGGAGTTGAGGAAAAACTTTTTCACCCAGAGAGTGGTGGATAGATGGAATGCTCTGCCCCAGAAGGCTGTGGAGGCCAAGTCTCTGGATGCTCTCAAGAAAGAGATGGATAGAGCTCTTAAAGATAGCGGAATCAGAGTTTATGGGGATAAGGCAGGAACTGGATACTGATTGTGGATGACCAGCCATGATCACAGTGAATGGCGGTGCTGGCTCGAAGGGCTGAATGGCCTACTCCTGCACCTATTGTCTGTTGTCTATAATGCTGAGAGAAGAGAGGGACGAATGCGAGGAAGCTGGCAGGTATGTATCAGAGGCGCAGGTGGGAAATGTGGGGAGAAGAGAGGAGCTGATGAATGGGGGAGAGAGAGAATAAGGCCAGTGAAAGGGTAGGAGGGGGTGTTGGAGTGGAAAGATGGAGGACGAGGAAGGAGACGAGGGGACGGATTGGAGAAGGAGGGATATTGAGGGAGGGGGATGAAGGGAAGCTGAGAGAAGGAAGGGTCGCGTTCGAGAGAGAGGGGGATGGAGGTGTGGAGGTGTGTGGAGAGAGACCGAGAGGTTGAGGAGTAGGGAGGGAGTGAAAGTTGATGGAGGGCAAAGATGGGCGGGGCAGGGAGAGAGAGATCGATAAAGTGGCGGGAGGGGAGGAGTGGAGAGTTAATGCACGGCGGATAGAGATAAGAGAAGGGGTGAAGGAAATATAATGCGGGGAAGAGAGGTAATGAGGTGGAACGGAAGAGAGAGCGAAGGGGAGAGTTTGGGGATGGAATGGTGTTGGGGGAGAGATGGAGAGGGGGAAGGGGAGAGTTTGGGGATGGAGAGAGGGAAGGGGAGAGTTGGGGATAGAATGGTGTCGGGCGATAGATGGAGAGGGGGGAAGGGGAGAGTTTGGGGATGGAATGGTGTTGGGGGAGAGATGGAGAGGGGGAAGGGGAGAGTTTGGGGATGGAATGGTGTTGGGGAGAGATGGAGAGGGGGAAGGGAGAGTTTGGGGATGGAATGGTGTTGGGGGGAGAGATGGAGAGGGGGAAGGGGAGAGTTTGGGGATGGAATGGTGTTGGAGGGAGAGATGGAGAGGGGGAAGGGGAGAGTTTGGGGATGGAATGGTGTTGGGGAGAGATGGAGAGGGGGAAGGGAAGCGTTTGGGGATGGAATGGTTTTGGGGAGAGATGGAGAGTGGGAAGGGGAGAGTTTGGGGATGGAATGGTTTTGGGGAGAGATGGAGAGGGGGAAGGGGAGCGTTTGGGGATGGAATGGTTTTGGGGGAGAGATGGAGAGAGGGAAGGGGAGAGTTTGGGGATAGAATGGTGTTGGGGAGAGATGGAGAGGGGGAAGGGGAGAGTTTGGGATGGAATGGTTTTGGGGGAGAGATGGAGAGGGGAAAGGGGAGAGTTTGGGGATGGAATGGTGTTGGGGAGAGATGCAGAGGGGGGAAGGGGAGAGTTTGGGGATGGAATGGTGTTGGGGGGAGAGATGGAGAGGGGGAAGGGGAGAGTTTGGGGATAGAATGGTGTTGGAGGGGAGACATGGAGAGGGGGAACGGGGAGTTTGGGGATGGAATAGTGTTGGGGGAGAGATGGAGAGGGGGAAGGGAGAGTTTGGGGATGGAATGGTGTTGGGGGAGAGATGGAGAGGGGGAAGGGGAGAGTTTGGGGATAGAATGGTGTTGGGGAGAGATGCAGAGGGGGAAGGGGAGAGTTTGGGGATGGAATGGTGTTGGGGGGAGAGATGGAGAGGGGGAAGGGGAGAGTTTGGGGATAGAATGGTGTTGGAGGGGAGACATGGAGAGGGGGAACGGGGAGTTTGGGGATGGAATTGTGTTGGGGAGAGATGGAGAGGGGGAAGGGGAGAGTTTGGGGATGGAATGGTGTTGGGGGAGAGATGGAGAGAGGGGAAGGGGAGAGTTTGGGGATGGAATGGTGTTGGGGAGAGATGGAGAGGGGGAAGGGGAGAGTTTGGGGATGGAATGTGTTGGAGAGATGGAGAGGGGGAAGGGAGAGTTTGGGGATAGAATGGTGTTGGAGGGGAGAGATGGAGAGGGGGAAGGGGGGAGTTTGGGGATGGAATAGTGTTGGGGAGAGATGGAGAGGGGGAAGGTGAGAGTTTGGCGATAGAAAGATATTGGAGGGGAGAGATGGAGAGGGGGAAGGGGAGAGTTTGGGGATGGAATGGTGTTGGGGGAGAGATGGAGAGGGGGAAGGTGAGAGTTTGGCGATAGAATGATATTGGAGGGGAGAGATGGAGAGGGGGAGGGGGAGCGTTTGGGGATGGAATGGTTTTGGGGAGAGATGGAGAGGGGGAAGGGGAGAGTTTGGGGATGGAATGGTGTTGGAGGGGAGAGATGGAGAGAGGGAAGGGAGAGTTTGGGGATAGAATGGTGTTGGAGGGGAGAGATGGAGAGGGGGAAGGGGAGAGTTTGGGGATGGAATGGTGTTGTGGGAGAGATGGAGAGAGGGAAGGGAAGAGTTTGGGGTTGGAATGGTGTTGGGGAGAGATGGAGAGGGGGAAGGGGAGAGTTTGGGGATGGAATGGTGTTGGGGAGAGATGAGTTGGGGGAAGGGGAGGAGTTTGGAGATAGAATGGTGTTGGGGGAGAGATGGAGAGGGGGAAAGGGGAGAGTTTGGGATGGAATGGTGTGGGGGAGAGATGGAGAGGGGGAAGGGGAGAGTTTGGCGATAGAATGATATGGAGGTGAGAGATGGAGAGGGGAAGGGGAGCGTTTGGGGATGGAATGGTTTTGGCGGAGAGATGGAGAGGGGGAAGGGGAGCGTTTGGGATGGAATGGTTTTGGAGGAGAGATGGAGAGGGGGAAGGGGAGCGTTTGGGGATAGAATGGTGTTGGGGAGAGATGGAGAGGGGGAAGGGAGAGTTTGGGGATGGAATGGTGTTGGGGGAGAGATGGAGAGGGGGAAGGGGAGAGTTTGGGGATGGAATGGTTGTTGGGGAGAGATGGAGAGGGGGAAGGGGAGAGTTTGGGATGGAATGGTGTTGGGGGAGAGATGGAGAGGGGGAAGGGGAGAGTTTGGGGATAGAATGGTGTTGGAGGGGAGAGATGGAGAGGGGGAAGAGGAGAGTTTGGGGATGAATAGTGTTGGGGGAGAGATGGAGAGGGGGAAGGTGAGAGTTTGGCGATAGAATGATATTGGAGGGGAGAGATGGAGAGGGGGAAGGGGAGAGGTTTGGGGATAGAATGGTGTTGGGGGAGAGATGGAGAGGGGGAAGGGGAACGTTTGGGATGGAATGGTTTGGAGGAGAGATGGAGAGGGGGAAGGGGAGCGTTTGGGGATGGAATGGTTTTGGGGGAGAGATGGAGAGGGGGAAGGGGAGCGTTTGGGGATGGAATGGTGTTGGGGAGAGATGGAGAGGGGAAGGTGAGAGTTTGCGGATAGAATGATATTGGAGGGGAGAGATGGAGAGGGGGAAGGGGAGAGTTTGGGGATGGAATGGTGTTGGGGGGGAGAGATGGAGGGGGAAGGGGAGAGTTT
>NW_027275855.1:0-49098 GCF_030028105.1 Mobula birostris
CCCCACTCACCACTACTTTACCAAACCCTCACTCCCCACTATCTTTACCAACCCCCACTCCCCTATTCTTCACCCAACCCCACTCCCGTCTTATCTTTACCAAACCCACTGCCCTCTATCTTTACCAAACCCACTCTCTTCTATCTTTACCCAAACCACAACTCGTCTCTATGTTCCCCCAAACCACACTCCCCTCTATCTTCACCCAAAACCCACTCCGGCTCTATCTTTACCAAACCCAATCCCCTCTATCTTCACCCAAACCCCACTCCCCTCTATCTTTACTAAATCCCTTTCCCCTCTATCTTTACCATACCCCGCTCCCCTCTATCTTTACCAAACCCCACTCCCCTCTATGTTCACCCAAACCCCACTCCCCTCTATCTTCAACCAAACCCCACTCCCCTCTATCTTCACCCAAACCCCACTCACCTCTATCTTTACCAAACCCCACTCCCGTCTATCTTTACCCAAACCCCACTCCCCTCTATCTTAACCCAGACCGCACTCCCCTCTTTCACCCAAACTCCACTCCTCTCTATCTTTACCAAACTCCACTGCCCTCTACCTTTACACAGACTCTACTCCACTCTGTCTTTACCAAACTCCCACTCCCCTCTATCTTCACCCAAACCCCACTCCCCCTATCATGACCCAAACTCCACTCCCCTCTATATTCACCCAAACCCCACTCCCCTCTATCTTCACCCAAACCCCAATCCCCTCTATCTTTACCCAAACCTCACTCCCCTCTATCTTCACACAATACCCTCTCCCCTCTATCTTTACTAAATCCCAGTCCCCTCTATCTTTATCAAACCCACTCCCCTCTATCATTACCAAAACCCAGCCCCCTCTCTCTTTACCTAAAACCAACTCCCCTCTATCTATACTCAAACCCAATCCCCTTTGTCTTTTCCAAACCCCACTCCCCTCTATCTTTATCAAACCCCATTCCCCTCTATCTTTACCAATCCCCACTCCCCTCTATCTTCACCCAAACCCCACTCACCACTAACTTTACCAAACCCCACTCCCCTCTATCTTTACCAAACCCCACTCCCCTCTATGTTCACCCAAACCCCACTCCCCTCTATCTTCAACCAAACCCCACTCCCCTCTATCTTCACCCAAACCCCACTCCCCTCTATCTTCACCCAAACCCCACTCACCACTAACTTTACCAAACCCCACTCTCCTCTATCTTTACCAAACCCCACTCCCCTATTTCTTTACCCAAACCCGATTCCCTTCTATCTTTACCAAACCCGACTCCCCTCCATCTTCACCCAAACGCCACTCCCGTCTATCTTTACCAAACCCCACTCCCCTCTATTTTTACCAAACCCCACTCTCTTCTATCTTTACCCAAACCACACTTGCCTCTATGTTCCACCAAACCACAATCCCCTCTATCTTCACCCAAACCCCACTCCGCTCTATCTTTACCAAACACCACTCCCCTCTATCTTCACCCAAACCTCACTCCCCTCTATCTTTACTAAATCCCTCTCCCCTCTATCTTTACCAAACCCCGCTCCCCTCTATCTTTACCAAACCCCACTCCCCTCTATGTTCACCCAAACCCCACTCCCCTCTATCTCCAAACAAACCCCACTCCCCTCTATCTTCACCCAAACCCCACTCCCCTCTATCTTTACCCAAACCCCACTCTCCTCTATCTTCACCCAAACCCCACTCACCTCTATCTTTACCAAACCCCACTCCCGTCTATCTTTACCCAAACCCCACTCCCCTGTATCTTAACCCAGACCGCACTCCCCTCTTTCACCCAAACTCCACTCCTCTCTATCTTTACCAAACTCCACTGCCCTCTACCTTTACACAAACTCTACTCCACTCTATTTTTACCAAACTCCCACTCCTCTCTATCTTCACCCAAACCCCACTCCCTCTATCATGACCCAAACCCCACTCCCCTCTATCTTTACCAAAACCCCACTCCCCTCTATCTTAACCCAGACCGCACTCCCCTCTTTCACCCAAACTCCACTCCTCTCTATCTGTACCTAACTCCACTCCCCTCTATCTTTACAAAAACCCCACCCCCCTCTATCTATATGAAACCCCATTGACCTCTATCTTTAACCAAATCCCACTCCCCTCTATCTTTACGAAAACCCACTCCCCTCTGTCTTCACCCAAACCATACTCCCCTCTACCTTTACCCAAACTCTACTCCCCTCTATCTTTACCAAACTCCCACTCCCCTCTATCTTCACCCAAACCCCACTCCCGTCTATCTTTACCAAACCACACTCCCCTCTATCTTTACCAAACCCCACTCTCTTCTATCTTTACCCAAACCACACTCGTCTCTATGTTCCCCCAAACCACACTCCCCTCTATCTTCACCCAAAACCCACTCCGCTCTATCTTTACCAAACCCCAATCCCCTCTATCTTCACCCAAACCCCACTCCCCTCTATCTTTACTAAATCCCTTTCCCCTCTATCTTTACCATACCCCGCTCCCCTCTATCTTTACCAAACCCCGCTCCCCTCTATCTTTACCAAACCCCACTCCCCTCTATGTTCACCCAAACCCCACTCCCCTCTATCGTCAAACAAACCCCATTCCCCTCTATCTTCACCCAAACCCCACTCCCCTCTATCTTTACCCAAACCCCACTCTCCTCTATCTTCAGCCAAACCCCACTCACCTCTATCTTTACCAAACCCCACTCCCGTCTATCTTTACCCAAACCCCACTCCCCTCTATCTTAACCCAGACCGCACTCCTCTCTATCTTTACCAAACCCCACTCCCCTCTATGTTCACCCAAATCCAACTCCCGTCTATCTTTACCTAATCCAACTCCCCTCTATCTCTACCAAACCCCACTCCCCTCTATCTTTACCCAAACCCCACTCTCCTCTATGTTCACCCAAACCCCACTCCCCTCTATCTTCACACAATACCCACTCCCCTCTATCTTTACCAACCCCACCCCTTTCTATCTTTATCAAACCCCATTCCCCTCTATCTTTATCAAACCCCATTCCCCTCTATCTTTACCAATCCCCACTCGCCTCTATATTCACACAAACCCCACTCACCACTAACTTTACCAAACCCCACTCCCCTCTATCTTTACCAAACCCCGCTCCCCTATTTCTTTACCCAAACCCCACTCCCTTCTATCTTTACCAAACCTGACTCCCCTCCATCTTCACCCAAACCCCACTCCCGTCTATCTTTACCAAACCCCACTCCCCTCTATTTTTACCAAACCCCACTCTCTTCTATCTTTACCTAAACCACACTAGCCTCTATGTTCCACCAAACCACACTCCCCTCTATCTTCACCCAAACCCCACTCCGCTCTATCTTTACCAAACACCACTCCCCTCTATCTTCACCCAAACCCCACTCCCCTCTATCTTTACTAAATCCCTCTCCCCTCTATCTTTACCAAACCCCGCTCCCCTCTATCTTTACCAAACCCCACTCCCCTCTATGTTCACCCAAACCCCACTCCCCTCTATCTTTACTCAAACCCCACTCCCCTCTATCCTAACGAAACCCCACACACCTCTATCTTAACGAAACCCACTCCCCTCTATTTTCACCCATACCCCACTCACCTCTATTTTTACCAAACCCCACTCCCGTTTATCTTTACCAAAATCCCACTCCACTCTATCTTAAAGCAAACCACACTCCTCTCTGTCTTTACCCAAACCCCACACACCTTTATCTATACCCAAACTCAATCCCCTTTATCTTTACCAACCCCACTCCCCTCTATCTTTATCAAACACCATTCCCCTCTATCTTTGCCAAACCCCACTCCCCTCTATCTTCACCCAAACCCCACTCACCACTAACTTTACCAAACCCCACTCCCCTCTATCTTTACCAAACCCCACTCCCCTATTTCTTCACCCAAACCCCACTCCCGTCTATCTTTACCAAACCACACTGCCCTCTATCTTTACCAAACCCCACTCTCTTCTATCTTTACCCAAACCACACTCGTCTCTATGTTCCCCCAAACCACACTCCCCTCTATCTTCACCCAAAACCCACTCCGCTCTATCTTTACCAAACCCCAATCCCCTCTATCTTCACCCAAACCCCACTCCCCTCTATCTTTACTAAATCCCTTTCCCCTCTATCTTTACCATACCCCGCTCCCCTCTATCTTTACCAAACCCCACTCCCCTCTATGTTCACCCAAACCCCACTCCCCTCTATCTTCAACCAAACCCCACTCCCCTCTATCTTCACCCAAACCCCACTCACCTCTATCTTTACCAAACCCCACTCCCGTCTATCTTTACCCAAACCCCACTCCCCTCTATCTTAACCCAGACCGCACTCCCCTCTTTCACCCAAACTCCACTCCTCTCTATCTTTACCAAACTCCACTGCCCTCTACCTTTACACAGACTCTACTCCACTCTGTCTTTACCAAACTCCCACTCCCCTCTATCTTCACCCAAACCCCACTCCCCCTATCATGACCCAAACTCCACTCCCCTCTATATTCACCCAAACCCCACTCCCCTCTATCTTCACCCAAACCCCAATCCCCTCTATCTTTACCCAAACCTCACTCCCCTCTATCTTCACACAATACCCTCTCCCCTCTATCTTTACTAAATCCCAGTCCCCTCTATCTTTATCAAACCCACTCCCCTCTATCATTACCAAAACCCAGCCCCCTCTCTCTTTACCTAAAACCAACTCCCCTCTATCTATACTCAAACCCAATCCCCTTTGTCTTTACCAAACCCCACTCCCCTCTATCTTTATCAAACCCCATTCCCCTCTATCTTTACCAATCCCCACTCCCCTCTATCTTCACCCAAACCCCACTCACCACTAACTTTACCAAACCCCACTCCCCTCTATCTTTACCAAACCCCACTCCCCTCTATGTTCACCCAAACCCCACTCCCCTCTATCTTCAACCAAACCCCACTCCCCTCTATCTTCACCCAAACCCCACTCCCCTCTATCTTCACCCAAACCCCACTCACCACTAACTTTACCAAACCCCACTCTCCTCTATCTTTACCAAACCCCACTCCCCTATTTCTTTACCCAAACCCGATTCCCTTCTATCTTTACCAAACCCGACTCCCCTCCATCTTCACCCAAACGCCACTCCCGTCTATCTTTACCAAACCCCACTCCCCTCTATTTTTACCAAACCCCACTCTCTTCTATCTTTACCCAAACCACACTTGCCTCTATGTTCCACCAAACCACAATCCCCTCTATCTTCACCCAAACCCCACTCCGCTCTATCTTTACCAAACACCACTCCCCTCTATCTTCACCCAAACCCCACTCCCCTCTATCTTTACTAAATCCCTCTCCCCTCTATCTTTACCAAACCCCGCTCCCCTCTATCTTTACCAAACCCCACTCCCCTCTATGTTCACCCAAACCCCACTCCCCTCTATCTCCAAACAAACCCCACTCCCCTCTATCTTCACCCAAACCCCACTCCCCTCTATCTTTACCCAAACCCCACTCTCCTCTATCTTCACCCAAACCCCACTCACCTCTATCTTTACCAAACCCCACTCCCGTCTATCTTTACCCAAACCCCACTCCCCTCTATCTTAACCCAGACCGCACTCCCCTCTTTCACCCAAACTCCACTCCTCTCTATCTTTACCAAACTCCACTGCCCTCTACCTTTACACAAACTCTACTCCACTCTATTTTTACCAAACTCCCACTCCTCTCTATCTTCACCCAAACCCCACTCCCTCTATCATGACCCAAACCCCACTCCCCTCTATCTTTACCAAAACCCCACTCCCCTCTATCTTAACCCAGACCGCACTCCCCTCTTTCACCCAAACTCCACTCCTCTCTATCTGTACCTAACTCCACTCCCCTCTATCTTTACAAAAACCCCATCCCCCTCTATCTTTATGAAACCCCATTGACCTCTATCTTTAACCAAATCCCACTCCCCTCTGTCTTTACGAAAACCCACTCCCCTCTGTCTTCACCCAAACCATACTCCCCTCTACCTTTACCCAAACTCTACTCCCCTCTATCTTTACCAAACTCCCACTCCCCTCTATCTTCACCCAAACCCCACTCCCTCTATCTTTACCCAAACCCCACTCCCCTCTATCTTTAGCAAACCCCACTCCCCTCTATCTTTACCAAACCCCACGTCCCTCTACCTTTACCCAAACCCCACTCCCCTGTATCTATACGCAAACCCAATCCCGTTTATCTTTGCCAAACCCCACTCCCCTCTATCTTTATCAAACGCCACTCCCCTCTATCTTTATGCAAACCCCACTCCCCTCTATCTTAACGAAACCCACTCCTCTCTATTTTCACCCAAACCCCACTCACCTCTATTTTTACCAAACCCCACTCCCGTCTATCTTTACCAAAATCCCACTCCACTCGATCTTAAACCAAACCCCACTCCCGTCTGTCTTTACCCAAACCCCACACACCTCTATCTATACCCAAACTCAATCCCCTTTATCTTTACCAACCCCACTCCCCTCCATCTTTATCAAACCCCATTCCCCTCTATCTTTACCAAACCCCACTCCCCTCTATCTTCACCGAAACCCCACTTACCACTAACTTTAACAAACCCCACTCCCCTCTATCTTTAACAAACCCCACTCTCCTATATCATTACCCAAACCCCACTCCCTTCTATCTTTACCAAACCCGACTCCCCTCTATCTTCAACCAAACCCCAGTCCCGTCTATCTTTACCAAACCCCACTCCCCTCTATTTTCACCCAAACCCCACTCCCCTCCATCTTTACCAAATCCCACTCCCCTCTACCTTTACCCAAACTCTACTCCCCTCTATCTTTACCAAACTCCCACTCCCCTCAATCTTCACCGAAACCCCACTCCCTCTATCATGACCCAAACTCCACTCCCCTCTATATTTACCCAAACCCCACTCCCCTCTATCTTCACCCAAACCCCAGTCCCCTCTATCTTTACCCAAACCTCACTCCCCTCTATCTTTACCAAACCCCACTCCCCTCTATCTCAACCAAACCCCACTCCCCTCTGTCTTTACCCAAACCTCACTCTCCTCTATGTTCACCCAAACCCCACTCCCCTCTATCTTCACACAATACCCTCTCCCCTCTATCTTTACTAAATCCCACTCCCCTCTATCCTTATCAAACCCACTCCCCTCTATCATTACCAAAACCCAACCCCCTCTCTCTTTACCCAAAACCAACTCCCCTCTATCTTTAGCAAACCCCACTCCCCTCTATCTTTACCAAACCCCACGTCCCTCTACCTTTACCCAAACCCCACTCCCCTGTATCTATACCCAAACCCCACTCCCTCTATCATGACCCAAACTCCACTCCCCTCTATATTCACCCAAACCCCACTCCCCTCTATCTTCACCCAAACCCCACTCCCCTCTATCTTTACCCAAAACCCACTCCCCTCTATCTTTAGCAAACCCCACTCCCCTCTATCTTTACCAAACCCCACGTCCCTCTACCTTTACCCAAACCCCACTCCCCTGTATCTATACCCAAACCCAATCCCGTTTATCTTTGCCAAACCCCACTCCTCTCTATTTTCACCCAAACCCCACTCACCTCTATTTTTACCAAACCCCACTCCCGTCTATCTTTACCAAAACCCCACTCCACTCGATCTTAAACCAAACCCCACTCCTCTCTGTCTTTACCAAAACCCCACACACCTCTATCTATACCCAAACTCAATCCCCTTTATCTTTACCAACCCCACTCCCCTCTATCTTTATCAAACCCCATTCCCCTCTATCTTTACCAAACCCCACTCCGCTCTATCTTTACCAAACCCCAATCCCCTCTATCTTTACCAAACCCCACTCCCCTCTATGTTCACCCAAACCCCACTCCCCTCTATTTTCACCCAAACCCCACTCACCTCTATCTTTACCAAACCCCACTCCCATCTATCTTTACCCAAACCTCACTCCCCTCCATCTTAACCCAGACCGCACTCCCCTCTTTCACCCAAACTCCACTCCTCTCTATCTTTACCAAACTCCACTCCCCTCTATCTTTACAAAAATCCCACACCCCTCCATCTTTACGAAACCCCATTAGCCTCTATCTTTAAGCAAATTCCACTCCCCTCCATCTTTACGAAAACCCACTCCCCACTATCTTCACCCAAACCCTGCTCCCCTCTATCTTCACCCAAACCCCACTCCCTCTATCATGACCCAAACTCCACTCCCCTCTATATTCACCCATACCCCACTCCCCTCTATCTTCACCAAACCCCACTCCCCTCTATCTTTACCAAACCCCACTACCCTATTTCTTTACCCAAACTCCACTCCCGTCTATCTTTACCAAAACCACACTCGCCTCTATGTTCCCCCAAACCACACTCCCCTCTATCTTCACCCAAACCCACTCCGCTCTATCTTTACCAAACCCCAATCCCCTCTATCTTTACCAAACCCCACTCCCCTCTATGTTCACCCAAACCCCACTCCCCTCTATCTTCACCCAAACCCCACTCACCTCTATCTTTACCAAACCCCACTCCCATCTATCTTTACCCAAACCCCACTCCCCTCCATCTTAACCCAGACCGCACTCCCCTCTTTCACCCAAACTCCACTCCTCTCTATCTTTACCAAACTCCACTCCCCTCTATCTTTACAAAAATCCCACCCCCCTCCATCTTTACGAAACCCCTTTAGCCTCTATCTTTAACCAAATTCCACTCCCCTCTATCTTTACGAAAACCCACTCCCCACTATCTTCACCCAAACCCTGCTCCCCTCTATCTTCACCCAAACCCCACTCCCTCTATCATGACCCAAACTCCACTCCCCTCTATATTCACCCATACCCCACTCCCCTCTATCTTCACCAAACCCCACTCCCCTCTATCTTTACCAAACCCCACTGCCCTCTATCTTTACCCAAACCCCACTCCCCTCTATCTTAACCCAAACTACACTCCCCTCTTTCACCCAAACTCCACTCCTCTCTATCTGTACCTAACTCCACTCCCCTCTATCTTTAGAAAAACCCCACCCCCCTCTATCTTTAGGAAACCCCATTCGCCTCTATCTTTAAACAAATCCCACTCCCCTCTATCTTTACGAAAACCCACTCCCCTCTATCTTCACCCAAACCATACTCCCCTCTACCTTTACCCAAACTCTACTCCCCTCTATCTTTACCAAACTCCCACTCCCCTCTATCTTCACCCAAACCCCACTCCCTCTATCATGACCCAAACTCCACTCCCCTCTATATTCACCCAAACCCCACTCCCCTGTATCTTCACCCAAACCCCACTCCCCTCTATCTTTACCCAAACCCCACTCCCCTCTATCTTTAGCAAACCCCACTCCCCTCTATCTTTACCAAACCCCACGTCCCTCTATCTTTACCCAAACCCCACTCCCCTGTATCTATACCCAAACCCAATCCCGTTTATCTTTGCCAAACCCCACTCCCCTCTATCTTTATCAAACGCCACTCCCCTCTATCTTTATGCAAACCCCACTCCCATCTGTCTTTACCCAAACAACACACCCCTCCATCTTTAGAAAACCCAACTACTGTGTCTATATCCAAAACCCACTCACCACTATCTTTAACAAACGCACTCCCGTCTATCTTTACCAAACCCCGCTCCCCTTTATCTTTATCCAAACCCCACTACTGTCTATCTTTACCAAACCCCACTCCCCTCTATCTTCACCCAAACCCAACTCCCTTCTATCTTTACCAAATCCAACTCCCCTCTATCTTTCCCAAATCCAACTCCCCTCTATCTCTACCAAACCCCACTCCCCTCTATCTTTACCCAAACCCCACTCCCCTCCATGTTCACCCAAACCCCACTCCCCTCTATCTTCACACAATACCCATTCCCCTCTATATTTACCAAATCCCACTCCCCTCGATCTTTATCAAACCCACTCCCCTCGATCATTACCAAACCCCAGCCCTCTCTCTCTTTACCCAAACCCCACTCCCCTCTATCTATACCCAAACCCCTTTATCTTTACCAAACCCCACTCCTCTCTATCTTTATCAAACCCCATTCCCCTCTATCTTCACCCAAACCCCACTCACCACTAACATTACCAAACCCCACTCCCCTCTATCTTTACCAAACCCCACTCCCCTATTTCTTTACCCAAACCCCACTCCCGTCTATCTTTACCAAAACCACACTCGCCTCTATGTTCCCCCAAACCACACTCCCTTCTATCTTCACCCAAGCCCCACTCCGCTCTATCTTTACCAAACCCCAATCCCCTCTATCTTTACCAAACCCCACTCCCCTCTATGTTCACCCTAACCCCACTCCCCTCTATCTTCACCCAAACCCCACTCACCTCTATCTTTACCAAACCCCACTCCCATCTATCTTTACCCAAACCGCACTCCCCTCCATCTTAACCCAGACCGCACTCCCCTCTTTCACCCAAACTCCACTCCTCTCTATCTTTACCAAACTCCACTCCCCTCTATCTTTACAAAAATCCCACCCCCCTCCATCTTTACGAAACCCCATTAGCTTCTATCTTTAACCAAATTCCACTCCCCTCTATCTTTACGAAAACCCACTCCCCACTATCTTCACCCAAACCCTGCTCCCCTCTATCTTCACCCAAACCCCACTCCCTCTATCATGACCCAAACTCCACTCCTCTCTATATTCACCCATACCCCACTCCCCTCTATCTTCACCAAACCCCACTCCCCTCTATCTTTACCAAACCCCACTGCCCTCTATCTTTATCAAACGCCACTCCCCTCTATCTATACCCAAACTCAATCCTCTTTATCTTTACCAACCCCACTCCCCTCTATCTTTACCAACTCTCGCTCCCCTCTATTTTTACCAAACCCCACTCCCGTTTATCTTTACCAAAATCCCACTCCACTCTATCTTAAAGCAAACCACACTCCCCTCTATCTTCACCCAAACCCCACTCCCCTCTATCTTTACTCAAACCCCACTCCCCTCTGTCCTAACGAAACCCCACTCCCCTGTATCTATACCCAAACCCAATCCCCTTTATCTTTGCCAAACCCCACTCCCCTCTATCTTTATCAAACGCCACTCCCCTCTATCTTTACCATAACCCCACACCCCTCTATCTTAACGAAACCCAGTCCCCTCTATTTTCACCCATACCCCACTCACCTGTATTTTTACCAAACCCCACTCCCGTTTATCTTTACCAAAATCCCACTCCACTCTATCTTAAAGCAAACCACACTCCCCTCTGTCTTTACCCAAACCCCACACACCTTTATCTATACCCAAACTCAATCCCCTTTATCTTTACCAACCCCACTCCCCTCAATCTTTATCAAACACCATTCCCCTCTATCTTTGCCAAACCCCACTCCCCTCTATCTTCACCCAAGCACCACTCACCACTAACTTTACCAAACCCCACTCCCCTCTATCTTTACCAAACTCCACTCCCCTATTTCTTCACCCAAACCCCACTCCCGTCTATCTTTACCAAACCACACTCCCCTCTATCTTTACCAAACCCCACTCTCTTCTATCTTTACCCAAACCACACTCGCCTCTATGTTCACCCAAACCACACTCCCCTCTATCTTCAACCAAACCCCACTCCCCTCTATCTTCACCCAAACCCCACTCACCTCTATCTTTACCAAACCCCACTCCCGTCTATCTTTACCCAAACCCCACTCCCCTCTATCTTAACCCAGACCGCACTCCCCTCTTTCACCCAAACTCCACTCCTCTCTATCTTTACCAAACTCCACTGCCCTCTACCTTTACACAGACTCTACTCCACTCTATCTTTACCAAACTCCCACTCCCCTCTATCTTCACCCAAACCCCACTCCCCCTATCATGACCCAAACTCCACACCCCTCTATATTCACCCAAACCCCACTCCCCTCTATCTTCACCCAAACCCCAATCCCGTCTATCTTTACCCAAACCTCACTCCCCTCTATCTTCACACAATACCCTCTCCCCTCTATCTTTACTAAATCCCAGTCCCCTCTATCTTTATCAAATCCACTCCCCTCTATCATTACCAAAACCCAGCCCCCTCTCTCTTTACCCAAAACCAACTCCCCTCTATCTATACCCAAGCCCAATCCCCTTTGTCTTTACCAAACCCCACTCCCCTCTATCTTTATCAAACCCCATTCCCCTCTATCTTTACCAATCCCCACTCCCCTCTATCTTCACCCAAACACCACTCACCACTAACTTTACCAAACCCCACTCCCCTCTATCTTTACCAAACCCCACTCCCCTATTTCTTTACCCAAACCCGACTCCCTTCTATCTTTACCAAACCCCACTCCCCTCCATCTTCACCCAAACCCCACTCCCGTCTATCTTTACCAAACCCCACTCCCCTCTATTTTTACCAAACCCCACTCCGCTCTATCTTTACCAAACACCACTCCCCTCTATCTTCACCCAAACCCCACTCCCCTCTATCTTTACTAAATCCCTCTCCCCTCTATCTTTACCAAACCCCGCTCCCCTCTATCTTTACCAAACCCCACTCCCCTCTATGTTCACCCAAACCCCACTCCCCTCTATCTCCAAACAAACCCCACTCCCCTCTATCTTCACCCAAACCCCACTCCCCTCTATCTTTACTCAAACCCCACTCCGCTCTATCCTAACGAAACCCCACTCCCCTCTATCTTTACCCAAACCCCACTCTCCTCTATCTTCACCCAAACCCCACTCACCTCTATCTTTACCAAACCCCACTCCCGTGTTTCTTTACCCAAACCGCACTCCCCTCTATCTTAACCCAGACCGCACTCCCCTCTTTCACCCAAACTCCACTCCTCTCTATCTTTACCAAACTGCACTGCCCTCTACCTTTACACAAACTCTACTCCACTCTATTTTTACCAATCTCCCACTCCTCTCTATCTTCACCCAAACCCCACTCCCTCTATCATGACCCAAACCCCACTCCCCTCTATCTTTACCCAAACCCCACTCCCCTCTATCTTAACCCAGACCGCACTCCCCGCTTTCACCCAAACTCCACTCCTCTCTATCTGTACCTAACTCCACTCCCCTCTATCTTTACAAAAACCCCACCCCCCTCTATCTTTATGAAACCCCATTCACCTCTATCTTTAACCAAATCCCACTCCCCTCTATCTTTACGAAAACCCACTCCCCTCTGTCTTCACCCAAACCATACTCCCCTCTACCTTTACCCAAACTCTACTCCCCTCTATCTTTACCAAACTCCCACTCCCCTCTATCTTCACCCAAACCCCACTCCCTCTATCATGACCCAAACTCCACTCCCTCTATATTCACCCAAACCCCACTCCCCTCTATCTTCACCCAAACCCCCACTGCCCTCTATCTTTACCCAAACCCCACTCCCCTCTATCTTTAGCAAACCCTACTCCCCTCTATCTTTACCAAACCCCACGTCCCTCTACCTTTACCCAAACCCCACTCCCCTGTATCTATACCCAAACCCAATCCCGTTTATCTTTGCCAAACCCCACTCCTCTCTATTTTCACCCAAACCTCACTCACCTCTATTTTTACCAAACCCCACTCCCGTCTATCTTTACCAAAATCCCACTCCACTCGATCTTAAACCAAACCCCACTCCTCTCTGTCTTTACCCAAACCCCACACACCTCTATCTGTACCCAAACTCAATCCCCTTTATCTTTACCAACCCCATCCCCTCTATCTTTATCAAACCCAATTCCCCTCTATCTTTACCAAACCCCACTCCCCCTCTATCTTCACCGAAACCCCACTTACCACTAACTTTAACAAACCCCACTCCCCTATATCTTTAACAAACCCCCACTCTCCTATATCATTACCCAACCCCACTCCCTTCTATCTTTACCAAACCCGACTCCCCTCTATCTTCAACCAAACCCCAGTCCCGTCTTTCTTTACCAAACCCCACTCCCCTCTATCTTCCACACAAACCCAGTCCGCTCTATCTTTACCAAACCCCACTCCCCTCTATTTTCACCCAAACCCCACTCCCCTCCATCTTTACCAAATCCCACTCCCCTCGATCTTTACCAAATCCCACTCCCCTCTACCTTTACCCAAAACTCTACTCCCCTCTATCTTTACTAAACTCCCACTCCCCTCTATCTTCACCGAAACCCCACTCCCTCTATCATGACTCAAACTCCACTCCCCTCTATATTCACCCAAAACCCCACTCCCTCTATCTTCACCCAAACCCCAATCCCCTCTATCTTTACCCAAACCTCACTCCCCTCTATCTTTACCAAACCCCACTCCCTCTATCTTCACCCAAACCCCAATCCCCTCTATCTTTACCCAAACCTCACGCCCCTCTATCTTTACCAAACCCCACTCCCCTCTATCTTCGCCAACCCCACTCCCCTCTAGCTTTACCAAACCCCCCACTACCCTATTTCTTTACCAAACCCCACTCCCGTCTATCTTTACCAAAACCACACTCGCCTCTATGTTCCCCCAAACCACACTCCCCTCTATCTTCACCCAAACCCACTCCGCTCTATCTTTACCAAACCCCAATCCCCTCTATCTTTACCAAACCCCACTCCCCTCTATGTTCACCCAAACCCCACTCCCCTCTATCTCACCCAAACCCCACTCACCTCTATCTTTACCAAACCCCACTCCCATCTATCTTTACCCAAACCCCACTCCCCTCCATCTTAACCCAGACCGCACTCCCCTCTTTCACCCAAACTCCACTCCTCTCTATCTTTACCAAACTCCACTCCCCTCTATCTTTACAAAAATCCCACCCCCCTCCATCTTTACGAAACCCCTTTAGCCTCTATCTTTAACCAAATTCCACTCCCCTCTATCTTTACGAAAACCCACTCCCCACTATCTTCACCCAAACCCTGCTCCCCTCTATCTTCACCCAAACCCCACTCCCTCTATCATGACCCAAACTCCACTCCCCTCTATATTCACCCATACCCCACTCCCCTCTATCCTCACCAAACCCACTCCCCTCTATCTTTACGAAAACCCACTCCCCTCTATCTTCACCCAAACCATACTCCCCTCTACCTTTACCCAAACTCTACTCCCCTCTATCTTTACAAACTCCCACTCCCCTCTATCTTCACCGAAACCCCACTCCCTCTATCATGACCCAAACTCCACTCCCCTCTATATTCACCCAAACCCCACTCCCCTGTATCTTCACCCAAACCCCACTCCCCTCTATCTTTACCCAAACCCCACTCCCCTCTATCTTTAGCAAACCCCACTCCCCTCTATCTTTACCAAACCCCACGTCCCTCTATCTTTATCAAACGCCACTCCCCTCTATCTATACCCAAAACTCAATCCTCTTTATCTTTACCAACCCCACTCCCCTCTATCTTTACCAACTCTCGCTCCCCTCTATTTTTACCAAACCCCACTCCCGTTTTATCTTCACCAAAATCCCACTCCACTCTATCTTAAAGCAAACCACACTCCCCTCTATCTTCACCCAAACCCCCACTCCCCTCTATCTTTACTCAAACCCCACTCCCCTCTGTCCTAACGAAACCCACTCCCCTGTATCTATACCCAAACCCAATCCCCTTTATCTTTGCCAAACCCCACTCCCCTCTATCTTTATCAAACGGCCACTCCCCTCTATCTTTACCCTAACCCCACACCCCTCTATCTTAACGAAACCCACTCCCCTCTATTTTCACCCATACCCACTCACCTCTAATTTTACCAAACCCCACTCCCGTTTATCTTTACCAAAATCCCACTCCACTCTATCTTAAAGCAAACCACACTCCCCTCTGTCTTTACCCAAACCCCACACACCTTTATCTATACCCAAACCCAATCCCGTTTATCTTTGCCAAACCCCACTCCCCTCTATCTTTATCAAACGCCACTCCCCTCTATCTTTATGCAAACCCCTACCCAAACAACACACCCCTCCATCTTTAGAAAACCCAACTACTGTGTCTATATCCAAAACCCACTCACCACTATCTTTAACAAACGCACTCCCGTCTATCTTTACCAAACCCGCTCCCCTTTATCTTTATCCAAACCCCACTACTGTCTATCTTTACCAAACCCCACTCCCCTCTATCTTCACCCAAACCCAACTCCCTTCTATCTTTACCAAATCCAACTCCCCTCTATCTTTCCCAAATCCAACTCCCCTCTATCTCTACCAAACCCCACTCCCCTCTATCTTTACCCAAACCCCACTCCCCTCCATGTTCACCCAAACCCCACTCCCCTCTATCTTCACACAATACCCATTCCCCTCTATATTTACCAAATCCCACTCCCCTCGATCTTTATCAAACCCACTCCTCTCGATCATTACCAAACCCCAGCCCTCTCTCTCTTTACCCAAACCCCACTCCCTCTATCTATACCCAAACCCCTTTATCTTTACCAAACCCCACTCCTCTCTATCTTATCAAACCCCATTCCCCTCTATCTTCACCCAAACCCCACTCACCACTAACATTACCAAACCCCACTCCCCTCTATCTTTACCAAACCCCACTCCCCTATTTCTTTACCCAAAACCCACTCCCGTCTATCTTTACCAAACCCCAATCCCCTCTATCTTTACCAAACCCCACTCCCCTCTATGTTCACCCTAACCCCACTCCCCTCTATCTTCACCCAAACCCCACTCACCTCTATCTTTACCAAACCCCACTCCCATCTATCTTTACCCAAACCCCACTCCCCTCCATCTTAACCCAGACCGCACTCCCCTCTTTCACCCAAACTCCACTCCTCTCTATCTTTACCAAACTCCACTCCCCTCTATCTTTACAAAAATCCCACCCCCCTCCATCTTTACGAAACCCCATTAGCTTCTATCTTTAACCAAATTCCACTCCCCTCTATCTTTACGAAAAACCCACTCCCCACTATCTTCACCCAAACCCTGCTCCCCTCTATCTTCACCCAAACCCCACTCCCTCTATCATGACCCAAACTCCACTCCCCTCTATATTCACCCATACCCCACTCCCCTCTATCTTCACCAAACCCCACTCCCCTCTATCTTTACCAAACCCCACTGCCCTCTATCTTTACCCAAACCCCAGTCCCCTGTATCTATACCCAAACCCAATCCCCCTTTATCTTTTCCAAACCCCACTCCCCTCTATCTTTATCAAACGCCACTCCCCTCTATCTATACCCAAACTCAATCCTCTTTATCTTTACCAACCCCACTCCCCTCTATCTTTACCAACTCTCGCTCCCCTCTATTTTTACCAAACCCCACTCCCGTTTATCTTCACCAAAATCCCACTCCACTCTATCTTAAAGCAAACCACACTCCCCTCTATCTTCACCCAAACCCCACTCCCCGTCTATCTTTACTCAAACCCCACTCCCCTCTGTCCTAACGAAACCCCACTCCCCTGTATCTATACCCAAACCCAATCCCCTTTATCTTTGCCAAACCCCACTCCCTCTATCTTTATCAAACGCCACTCCCCTCTATCTTTACCCTAACCCCACACCCCTCTATCTTAACGAAACCCACTCCCCTCTATTTTCACCCATACCCCACTCACCTCTAATTTTACCAAACCCCACTCCCGTTTATCTTTACCAAAATCCCACTCCACTCTATCTTAAAGCAAACCACACTCCCCTCTGTCTTTACCCAAACCCCACACACCTTTATCTATACCCAAACTCAATCCCCTTTATCTTTACCAACCCCACTCCCCTCAATCTTTATCAAACACATTCCCCTCTATCTTTGCCAAACCCCACTCCCCTCTATCTTCACCCAAACACCACTCACCACTAACTTTACCAAACCCCACTCCCCTCTATCTTTACCAAACTCCACTCCCCTATTTCTTCACCCAAACCCCACTCCCGTCTATCTTTACCAAACCACACTCCCCTCTATCTTTACCAAACCCCACTCTCTTCTATCTTTACCCAAACCACACTCGCCTCTATGTTCCCCCCAAACCACACTCCCCTCTATCTTCACCCAAACCCCACTCCGCTCTATCTTTACCAACCCCAATCCCCTCTATCTTCACCCAAACCCCACTCCCCTCTATCTTTACTAAATCCCTTTCCCCTCTATCTTTACCATACCCCGCTCCCCTCTATCTTTACCAAACCCCCACGCCCCCTCTATGTTCACCCAAACCCCACTCCCCTCTATCTTCAACCAAACCCCACTCCCCTCTATCTTCACCCAAACCCCACTCACCTCTATCTTTACCAAACCCCACTCCCGTCTATCTTTACCCAAACCCCACTCCCCTCTATCTTAACCCAGACCGCACTCCCCTCTTTCACCCAAAACTCCACTCCTCTCTATCTTTACCAAACTCCACTGCCCTCTACGTTTACACAGACTCTACTCCACTCTATCTTTACCAAACTTCCCACTCCCCTCTATCTTCACCCAAACCCCACTCCCCCTATCATGACCCAAACTCCACTCCCCCTCTATATTCACCCAAACCCCACTCCCCTCTATCTTCACCCAAACCCCAATCCCCTCTATCTTTACCCAAACCTCACTCCCCTCTATCTTCACACAATACCCTCTCCCCTCTATCTTTACTAAATCCCAGTCCCCTCTATCTTTATCAAACCCACTCCCCTCTATCATTACCAAAACCCAGCCCCCTCTCTCTTTACCCAAAACCAACTCCCCTCTATCTATACCCAAGCCCAATCCCCTTTTGTCTTTACCAAACCCCACTCCCCTCTATCTTTATCAAATCCCATTCCCCTCTATCTTTACCAATCCCCACTCCCCTCTATCTTCACCCAAACACCACTCACCACTAACTTTACCAAACCCCACTCCCCTCTATCTTTACCAAACCCCACTCCCCTATTTCTTTACCCAAACCCCGACTCCCTTCTATCTTTACCAAACCCCACTCCCCTCCATCTTCACCCAAACCCCACTCCCGTCTATCTTTACCAAACCCCACTCCCCTGTATTTTTACCAAACCCCACTCCGCTCTATCTTTACCAAACACCACTCCCCTCTATCTTCACCCAAACCCCACTCCCCTCTATCTTTACTAAATCCCTCTCCCCTCTGTCTTTACCAAACCCCGCTCCCCTCTATCTTTACCAAACCCCACTCCCCTCTATGTTCACCCAAACCCCACTCCCCTCTATCTCCAAACAAACCCACTCCCCTCTATCTTCACCCAAACCCCACTCCCCTCTATCTTTACTCAAACCCCACTCCGCTCTATCCTAACGAAACCCCACTCCCCTCTATCTTTACCCAAACCCCACTCTCCTCTATCTTCACCCAAACCCCACTCACCTCTATCTTTACCAAACCCCACTCCCGTCTATCTTTACCCAAACCCCACTCCCCTCTATCTTAACCCAGACCGCACTCCCCTCTTTCACCCAAACTCCACTCCTCTCTATCTTTACCAAACTGCACTGCCCTCTACCTTTACACAAACTCTACTCCACTCTATTTTTACCAAACTCCCACTCCTCTCTATCTTCACCCAAACCCCACTCCCTCTATCATGACCCAAACCCCACTCCCCTCTTTCTTTACCCAAACCCCACTCCCCTCTATCTTAACCCAGACCGCACTCCCCGCTTTCACCCAAACTCCACTCCTCTCTATCTGTACCTAACTCCACTCCCCTCTATCTTTACAAAAACCCCACCCCCCTCTATCTTTATGAAACCCCATTCACCTCTATCTTTAACCAAATCCCACTCCCCTCTATCTTTACGAAAACCCACTCCCCTCTGTCTTCACCCAAACCATACTCCCCTCTACCTTTACCCAAACTCTACTCCCCTCTATCTTTACCAAACTCCCACTCCCCTCTATCTTCACCCAAACCCCACTCCCTCTATCATGACCCAAACTCCACTCCCCTCTATATTCACCAAACCCCACTCCCCTCTATCTTCACCCAAACCCCACTGCCCTCTATCTTACCCCAACCCCACTCCCCTCTATCTTTAGCAAACCCCACTCCCCTCTATCTTTACCAAACCCCACGTCCCTCTACCTTTACCCAAACCCCACTCCCCTGTATCTATACCCAAACCCAATCCCGTTTATCTTTGCCAAACCCCACTCCTCTCTATTTTCACCCAAACCCCACTCACCTCTATTTTTACCAAACCTCACTCCCGTCTATCTTTACCAAAATCCCACTCCACTCGATCTTAAACCAAACCCCACTCCTCTCTGTCTTTACCCAAACCCCACACACCTCTATCTATACCCAAACTCAATCCCCTTTATCTTTACCAACCCCACTCCCCTCTATCTTTATCAAACCCAATTCCCCTCTATCTTTACCAAACCCCACTCCCCTCTATCTTCACCGAAACCCCACTTACCACTAACTTTAACAAACCCCACTCCCCTCTATCTTCACACAAACCCCAGTCCGCTCTATCTTTACCAAACCCCACTCCCCTCTATTTTCACCCAAACCCCACTCCCCTCCATCTTTACCAACTCCCACTCCCCTCGATCTTTACCAAACCCCACTCCCCTCTACCTTTACCCAAACTCTACTCCCCTCTATCTTTACTAAACTCCCACTCCCCTCTATCTTCACCGAAACCCCACTCCCTCTATCATGACTCAAACTCCACTCCCCTCTATATTCACCCAAACCCCACTCCCCTCTATCTTCACCCAAACCCCAATCCCCTCTATCTTTACCCAAACCTCACTCCCCTCTATCTTTACCAAACCCCACTCCCCTCTATCTTTACCAAACCCCACGGCCCTTTATCTTTACCCAAACCCCACTCCCCTGTATCTATACCCAAACCCAATCCCGTTTATCTTTGCCAAACCCCACTCCCCTCTATCTTTATCAAACACCACTCCCCTCTATCTTTATGCAAACCCCACTCCCCTCTATCTTAAGGAAACCCACTCCTCTCTATTTTCACCCAAACCCCACTCACCTCTATTTTTACCAAACCCCACTCCCGTCTATCTTCACCAAAATCCCACTCCACTCAATCTTAAACCAAACCCCACTCCCCTCTATCTTCACACAATACCCATTCCCCTCTATATTTACCAAATCCCACTCCCCTCGATCTTTATCAAACCCACTCCTCTCGATCATTACCAAACCCCAGCCCTCTCTCTCTTTACCCAAACCCCACTCCCCTCTATCTATACCCAAACCCCTTTATCTTTACCAAACCCCACTCCTCTCTATCTTTATCAAACCCCATTCCCCTCTATCTTCACCCAAACCCCACTCACCACTAACATTACCAAACCCCACTCCCCTCTATCTTTACCAAACCCCACTCCCCTATTTCTTTACCCAAACCCCACTCCCGTCTATCTTTACCAAAACCACACTCGCCTCTATGTTCCCCCAAACCACACTCCCCTCTATCTTCACCCAAACCCCACTCCGCTCTATCTTTACCAAACCCCAATCCCCTCTATCTTTACCAAACCCCACTCCCCTCTATGTTCACCCTAACCCCACTCCCCTCTATCTTCACCCAAACCCCACTCACCTCTATCTTTACCAAACCCCACTCCCATCTATCTTTACCCAAACCCCACTCCCCTCCATCTTAACCCAGACCGCACTCCCCTCTTTCACCCAAACTCCACTCCTCTCTATCTTTACCAAACTGCACTCCCCTCTATCTTTACAAAAATCCCACCCCCCTCCATCTTTACGAAACCCCATTAGCTTCTATCTTTAACCAAATTCCACTCCCCTCTATCTTTACGAAAACCCACTCCCCACTATCTTCACCCAAACCCTGCTCCCCTCTATCATCACCCAAACCCCACTCCCTCTATCATGACCCAAACTCCACTCCCCTCTATATTCACCCATACCCCACTCCCCTCTATCTTCACCAAACCCCACTCCCCTCTATCTTTACCAAACCCCACTGCCCTCTATCTTTACCCAAACCCCAGTCCCCTGTATCTATACCCAAACCCAATCCCCTTTATCTTTTCCAAACCCCACTCCCCTCTATCTTTATCAAACGCCACTCCCCTCTATCTATACCCAAACTCAATCCTCTTTATCTTTACCAACCCCACTCCCCTCTATCTTTACCAACTCTCGCTCCCCTCTATTTTTACCAAACCCCACTCCCGTTTATCTTTACCAAAATCCCACTCCACTCTATCTTAAAGCAAACCACACTCCCCTCTATCTTCACCCAAACCCCACTCCCCTCTATCTTTACTCAAACCCCACTCCCCTCTGTCCTAACGAAACCCCACTCCCCTGTATCTATACCCAAACCCAATCCCCTTTATCTTTGCCAAACCCCACTCCCCTCTATCTTTATCAAACGCCACTCCCCTCTATCTTTACCCTAACCCCACACCCCTCTATCTTCACGAAACCCACTCCCCTCTATTTTCACCCATACCCCACTCACCTCTATTTTTACCAAACCCCACTCCCGTTTATCTTTACCAAAATCCCACTCCACTCTATCTTAAAGCAAACCACACTCCCCTCTGTCTTAACCCAAACCCCACACACCTTTATCTATACCCAAACTCAATCCCCTTTATCTTTACCAACCCCACTCCCCTCAATCTTTATCAAACACCATTCCCCTCTATCTTTGCCAAACCCCACTCCCCTCTATCTTCACCCAAACACCACTCACCACTAACTTTACCAAACCCCACTCCCCTCTATCTTTACCAAACTCCACTCCCCTATTTCTTCACCCAAACCCCACTCCCGTCTATCTTTACCAAACCCCACTCCCCTCTATCTTTACCAAACCCCACTACCCTATTTCTTTACCCAAACTCCACTCCCGTCTATCTTTACCAAAACCACACTCGCCTCTATGTTCCCCCAAACCACACTCCCCTCTATCTTCACCCAAACCCACTCCGCTCTATCTTTACCAAACCCCACTCCCATCTATCTTTACCCAAACCCCACTCCCCTCCATCTTAACCCAGACCGCACTCCCCTCTTTCACCCAAACTCCACTCCTCTCTATCTTTACCAAACTCCACTCCCCTCTATCTTTACCAAACCACACTCCCCTCTATCTTTACCAAACCCCACTCTCTTCTATCTTTACCCAAACCACACTCGCCTCTATGTTCCCCCAAACCACACTCCCCTCTATCTTCAACCAAACCCCACTCCCCTCTATCTTCACCCAAACCCCACTCACCTCTATCTTTACCAAACCCCACTCCCGTCTATCTTTACCCAAACCCCACTCCCCTCTATCTTAACCCAGACCGCACTCCCCTCTTTCACCCAAACTCCACTCCTCTCTATCTTTACCAAACTCCACTGCCCTCTACCTTTACACAGACTCTACTCCACTCTATCTTTACCAAACTCCCACTCCCCTCTATCTTCACCCAAACCCCACTCCCCCTATCATGACCCAAACTCCACACCCCTCTATATTCACCCAAACCCCACTCCCCTCTATCTTCACCCAAACCCCAATCCCCTCTATCTTTACCCAAACCTCACTCCCCTCTATCTTCACACAATACCCTCTCCCCTCTATCTTTACTAAATCCCAGTCCCTTCTATCTTTATCAAATCCACTCCCCTCTATCATTACCAAAACCCAGCCCCCTCTCTCTTTACCCAAAACCAACTCCCTTCTATCTATACCCAAGCCCAATCCCCTTTGTCTTTACCAAACCCCACTCCCCTCTATCTTTATCAAACCCCATTCCCCTCTATCTTTACCAATCCCCACTCCCCTCTATCTTCACCCAAACACCACTCACCACTAACTTTACCAAACCCCACTCCCCTCTATCTTTACCAAACCCCACTCCCCTATTTCTTTACCCAAACCCGACTCCCTTCTATCTTTACCAAACCCCACTCCCCTCCATCTTCACCCAAACCCCACTCCCGTCTATCTTTACCAAACCCCACTCCCCTCTATTTTTACCAAACCCCACTCCGCTCTATCTTTACCAAACACCACTCCCCTCTATCTTCACCCAAACCCCACTCCCCTCTATCTTTACTAAATCCCTCTCCCCTCTATCTTTACCAAACCCCGCTCCCCTCTATCTTTACCAAACCCCACTCCCCTCTATGTTCACCCAAACCCCACTCCCCTCTATCTCCAAACAAACCCCACTCCCCTCTATCTTCACCCAAACCCCACTCCCCTCTATCTTTACTCAAACCCCACTCCGCTCTATCCTAACGAAACCCCACTCCCCTCTATCTTTACCCAAACCCCACTCTCCTCTATCTTCACCCAAACCCCACTCACCTCTATCTTTACCAAACCCCACTCCCGTGTTTCTTTACCCAAACCCCACTCCCCTCTATCTTAACCCAGACCGCACTCCCCTCTTTCACCCAAACTCCACTCCTCTCTATCTTTACCAAACTGCACTGCCCTCTACCTTTACACAAACTCTACTCCACTCTATTTTTACCAATCTCCCACTCCTCTCTATCTTCACCCAAACCCCACTCCCTCTATCATGACCCAAACCCCACTCCCCTCTATCTTAACCCAGACCGCACTCCCCGCTTTCACCCAAACTCCACTCCTCTCTATCTGTACCTAACTCCACTCCCCTCTATCTTTACAAAAACCCCACCCCCCTCTATCTTTATGAAACCCCATTCACCTCTATCTTTAACCAAATCCCACTCCCCTCTATCTTTACGAAAACCCACTCCCCTCTGTCTTCACCCAAACCATACTCCCCTCTACCTTTACCCAAACTCTACTCCCCTCTATCTTTACCAAACTCCCACTCCCCTCTATCTTCACCCAAACCCCACTCCCTCTATCATGACCCAAACTCCACTCCCCTCTATATTCACCCAAACCCCACTCCCCTCTATCTTCACCCAAACCCCACTGCCCTCTATCTTTACCCAAACCCCACTCCCCTCTATCTTTAGCAAACCCTACTCCCCTCTATCTTTACCAAACCCCACGTCCCTCTACCTTTACCCAAACCCCACTCCCCTGTATCTATACCCAAACCCAATCCCGTTTATCTTTGCCAAACCCCACTCCTCCCTATTTTCACCCAAACCTCACTCACCTCTATTTTTACCAAACCCCACTCCCGTCTATCTTTACCAAAATCCCACTCCACTCGATCTTAAACCAAACCCCACTCCTCTCTGTCTTTACCCAAACCCCACACACCTCTATCTGTACCCAAACTCAATCCCCTTTATCTTTACCAACCCCACTCCCCTCTATCTTTATCAAACCCAATTCCCCTCTATCTTTACCAAACCCCACTCCCCTCTATCTTCACCGAAACCCCACTTACCACTAACTTTAACAAACCCCACTCCCCTATATCTTTAACAAACCCCACTCTCCTATATCATTACCCAAACCCCACTCCCTTCTATCTTTACCAAACCCGACTCCCCTCTATCTTCAACCAAACCCCAGTCCCGTCTTTCTTTACCAAACCCCACTCCCCTCTATCTTCACACAAACCCCAGTCCGCTCTATCTTTACCAAACCCCACTCCCCTCTATTTTCACCCAAACCCCACTCCCCTCCATCTTTACCAAATCCCACTCCCCTCGATCTTTACCAAATCCCACTCCCCTCTACCTTTACCCAAACTCTACTCCCCTCTATCTTTACTAAACTCCCACTCCCCTCTATCTTCACCGAAACCCCACTCCCTCTATCATGACTCAAACTCCACTCCCCTCTATATTCACCCAAACTCCACTCCCCTCTATCTTCACCCAAACCCCAATCCCCTCTATCTTTACCCAAACCTCACTCCCCTCTATCTTTACCAAACCCCACTCCCCTCTATCTTCACCCAAACCCCAATCCCCTCTATCTTTACCCAAACCTCACTCCCGTCTATCTTTACCAAACCCCACTCCCCTCTATCTTCACCAAACCCCACTCCCCTCTATCTTTACCAAACCCCACTACCCTATTTCTTTACCCAAACCCCACTCCCGTCTATCTTTACCAAAACCACACTCGCCTCTATGTTCCCCCAAACCACACTCCCCTCTATCTTCACCCAAACCCACTCCGCTCTATCTTTACCAAACCCCAATCCCCTCTATCTTTACCAAACCCCACTCCCCTCTATGTTCACCCAAACCCCACTCCCCTCTATCTTCACCCAAACCCCACTCACCTCTATCTTTACCAAACCCCACTCCCATCTATCTTTACCCAAACCCCACTCCCCTCCATCTTAACCCAGACCGCACTCCCCTCTTTCACCCAAACTCCACTCCTCTCTATCTTTACCAAACTCCACTCCCCTCTATCTTTACAAAAATCCCACCCCCCTCCATCTTTACGAAACCCCTTTAGCCTCTATCTTTAACCAAATTCCACTCCCCTCTATCTTTACGAAAACCCACTCCCCACTATCTTCACCCAAACCCTGCTCCCCTCTATCTTCACCCAAACCCCACTCCCTCTATCATGACCCAAACTCCACTCCCCTCTATATTCACCCATACCCCACTCCCCTCTATCCTCACCAAACCCCACTCCCCTCTATCTTTACCAAACCCCACTGCCCTCTATCTTTACCCAAACCCCACTCCCCTCTATCTTAACCCAAACTGCACTCCCCTCTTTCACCCAAACTCCACTCCTCTCTATCTGTACCTAACTCCACTCCCCTCTATCTTTAGAAAAACCCCACCCCCCCTCTATCTTTAGGAAACCCCATTCGCCTCTATCTTTAAACAAATCCCACTCCCCTCTATCTTTACGAAAACCCACTCCCCTCTATCTTCACCCAAACCATACTCCCCTCTACCTTTACCCAAACTCTACTCCCCTCTATCTTTACCAAACTCCCACTCCCCTCTATCTTCACCCAAACCCCACTCCCTCTATCATGACCCAAACTCCACTCCCCTCTATATTCACCCAAACCCCACTCCCCTGTATCTTCACCCAAACCCCACTCCCCTCTATCTTTACCCAAACCCCACTCCCCTCTATCTTTAGCAAACCCCACTCCCCTCTATCTTTACCAAACCCCACGTCCCTCTATCTTTACCCAAACCCCACTCCCCTGTATCTATACCCAAACCCAATCCCGTTTATCTTTGCCAAACCCCACTCCCCTCTATCTTTATCAAATGCCACTCCCCTCTATCTTTATGCAAACCCCACTCCCATCTGTCTTTACCCAAACAACACACCCCTCCATCTTTAGAAAACCCAACTACTGTGTCTATATCCAAAACCCACTCACCACTATCTTTAACAAACGCACTCCCGTCTATCTTTACCAAACCCCGCTCCCCTTTATCTTTATCCAAACCCCACTACTGTCTATCTTTACCAAACCCCACTCCCCTCTATCTTCACCCAAACCCAACTCCCTTCTATCTTTACCAAATCCAACTCCCCTCTATCTTTCCCAAATCCAACTCCCCTCTATCTCTACCAAACCCCACTCCCCTCTATCTTTACCCAAACCCCACTCCCCTCCATGTTCACCCAAACCCCACTCCCCTCTATCTTCACACAATACCCATTCCCCTCTATATTTACCAAATCCCACTCCCCTCGATCTTTATCAAACCCACTCCTCTCGATCATTACCAAACCCCAGCCCTCTCTCTCTTTACCCAAACCCCACTCCCCTCTATCTATACCCAAACCCCTTTATCTTTACCAAACCCCACTCCTCTCTATCTTTATCAAACCCCATTCCCCTCTATCTTCACCCAAACCCCACTCACCACTAACATTACCAAACCCCACTCCCCTCTATCTTTACCAAACCCCACTCCCCTATTTCTTTACCCAAACCCCACTCCCGTCTATCTTTACCAAACCCCAATCCCCTCTATCTTTACCAAACCCCACTCCCCTCTATGTTCACCCTAACCCCACTCCCCTCTATCTTCACCCAAACCCCACTCACCTCTATCTTTACCAAACCCCACTCCCATCTATCTTTACCCAAACCCCACTCCCCTCCATCTTAACCCAGACCGCACTCCCCTCTTTCACCCAAACTCCACTCCTCTCTATCTTTACCAAACTCCACTCCCCTCTATCTTTACAAAAATCCCACCCCCCTCCATCTTTACGAAACCCCATTAGCTTCTATCTTTAACCAAATTCCACTCCCCTCTATCTTTACGAAAACCCACTCCCCACTATCTTCACCCAAACCCTGCTCCCCTCTATCTTCACCCAAACCCCACTCCCTCTATCATGACCCAAACTCCACTCCCCTCTATATTCACCCATACCCCACTCCCCTCTATCTTCACCAAACCCCACTCCCCTCTATCTTTACCAAACCCCACTGCCCTCTATCTTTACCCAAACCCCAGTCCCCTGTATCTATACCCAAACCCAATCCCCTTTATCTTTTCCAAACCCCACTCCCCTCTATCTTTATCAAACGCCACTCCCCTCTATCTATACCCAAACTCAATCCTCTTTATCTTTACCAACCCCACTCCCCTCTATCTTTACCAACTCTCGCTCCCCTCTATTTTTACCAAACCCCACTCCCGTTTATCTTCACCAAAATCCCACTCCACTCTATCTTAAAGCAAACCACACTCCCCTCTATCTTCACCCAAACCCCACTCCCCTCTACCTTTACTCAAACCCCACTCCCCTCTGTCCTAACGAAACCCCACTCCCCTGTATCTATACCCAAACCCAATCCCCTTTATCTTTGCCAAACCCCACTCCCCTCTATCTTTATCAAACGCCACTCCCCTCTATCTTTACCCTAACCCCACACCCCTCTATCTTAACGAAACCCACTCCCCTCTATTTTCACCCATACCCCACTCACCTCTAATTTTACCAAACCCCACTCCCGTTTATCTTTACCAAAATCCCACTCCACTCTATCTTAAAGCAAACCACACTCCCCTCTGTCTTTACCCAAACCCCACACACCTTTATCTATACCCAAACTCAATCCCCTTTATCTTTACCAACCCCACTCCCCTCAATCTTTATCAAACACCATTCCCCTCTATCTTTGCCAAACCCCACTCCCCTCTATCTTCACCCAAACACCACTCACCACTAACTTTACCAAACCCCACTCCCCTCTATCTTTACCAAACTCCATTCCCCTATTTCTTCACCCAAACCCCACTCCCGTCTATCTTTACCAAACCACACTCCCCTCTATCTTTACCAAACCCCACTCTCTTCTATCTTTACCCAAACCACACTCGCCTCTATGTTCCCCCAAACCACACTCCCCTCTATCTTCACCCAAACCCCACTCCGCTCTATCTTTACCAAACCCCAATCCCCTCTATCTTCACCCAAACCCCACTCCCCTCTATCTTTACTAAATCCCTTTCCCCTCTATCTTTACCATACCCCGCTCCCCTCTATCTTTACCAAACCCCACGCCCCTCTATGTTCACCCAAACCCCACTCCCCTCTATCTTCAACCAAACCCCACTCCCCTCTATCTTCACCCAAACCCCACTCACCTCTATCTTTACCAAACCCCACTCCCGTCTATCTTTACCCAAACCCCACTCCCCTCTATCTTAACCCAGACCGCACTCCCCTCTTTCACCCAAACTCCACTCCTCTCTATCTTTACCAAACTCCACTGCCCTCTACGTTTACACAGACTCTACTCCACTCTATCTTTACCAAACTCCCACTCCCCTCTATCTTCACCCAAACCCCACTCCCCCTATCATGACCCAAACTCCACTCCCCTCTATATTCACCCAAACCCCACTCCCCTCTATCTTCACCCAAACCCCAATCCCCTCTATCTTTACCCAAACCTCACTCCCCTCTATCTTCACACAATACCCTCTCCCCTCTATCTTTACTAAATCCCAGTCCCCTCTATCTTTATCAAACCCACTCCCCTCTATCATTACCAAAACCCAGCCCCCTCTCTCTTTACCCAAAACCAACTCCCCTCTATCTATACCCAAGCCCAATCCCCTTTGTCTTTACCAAACCCCACTCCCCTCTATCTTTATCAAATCCCATTCCCCTCTATCTTTACCAATCCCCACTCCCCTCTATCTTCACCCAAACACCACTCACCACTAACTTTACCAAACCCCACTCCCCTCTATCTTTACCAAACCCCACTCCCCTATTTCTTTACCCAAACCCGACTCCCTTCTATCTTTACCAAACCCCACTCCCCTCCATCTTCACCCAAACCCCACTCCCGTCTATCTTTACCAAACCCCACTCCCCTGTATTTTTACCAAACCCCACTCCGCTCTATCTTTACCAAACACCACTCCCCTCTATCTTCACCCAAACCCCACTCCCCTCTATCTTTACTAAATCCCTCTCCCCTCTGTCTTTACCAAACCCCGCTCCCCTCTATCTTTACCAAACCCCACTCCCCTCTATGTTCACCCAAACCCCACTCCCCTCTATCTCCAAACAAACCCCACTCCCCTCTATCTTCACCCAAACCCCACTCCCCTCTATCTTTACTCAAACCCCACTCCGCTCTATCCTAACGAAACCCCACTCCCCTCTATCTTTACCCAAACCCCACTCTCCTCTATCTTCACCCAAACCCCACTCACCTCTATCTTTACCAAACCCCACTCCCGTCTATCTTTACCCAAACCCCACTCCCCTCTATCTTAACCCAGACCGCACTCCCCTCTTTCACCCAAACTCCACTCCTCTCTATCTTTACCAAACTGCACTGCCCTCTACCTTTACACAAACTCTACTCCACTCTATTTTTACCAAACTCCCACTCCTCTCTATCTTCACCCAAACCCCACTCCCTCTATCATGACCCAAACCAAACTCCCCTCTATCTTTACCCAAACCCCACTCCCCTCTATCTTAACCCAGACCGCACTCCCCGCTTTCACCCAAACTCCACTCCTCTCTATCTGTACCTAACTCCACTCCCCTCTATCTTTACAAAAACCCCACCCCCCTCTATCTTTATGAAACCCCATTCACCTCTATCTTTAACCAAATCCCACTCCCCTCTATCTTTACGAAAACCCACTCCCCTCTGTCTTTACCCAAACCATACTCCCCTCTACCTTTACCCAAACTCTACTCCCCTCTATCTTTACCAAACTCCCACTCCCCTCTATCTTCACCCAAACCCCACTCCCTCTATCATGACCCAAACTCCACTCCCCTCTATATTCACCCAAACCCCACTCCCCTCTATCTTCACCCAAACCCCACTGCCCTCTATCTTTACCCAAACCCCACTCCCCTCTATCTTTAGCAAACCCCACTCCCCTCTATCTTTACCAAACCCCACGTCCCTCTACCTTTACCCAAACCCCACTCCCCTGTATCTATACCCAAACCCAATCCCGTTTATCTTTGCCAAACCCCACTCCTCTCTATTTTCACCCAAACCCCATTCACCTCTATTTTTACCAAACCTCACTCCCGTCTATCTTTACCAAAATCCCACTCCACTCGATCTTAAACCAAACCCCACTCCTCTCTGTTTTTACCCAAACCCCACACACCTCTATCTATACCCAAACTCAATCCCCTTTATCTTTACCAACCCCACTCCCCTCTATCTTTATCAAACCCAATTCCCCTCTATCTTTACCAAACCCCACTCCCCTCTATCTTCACCGAAACCCCACTTACCACTAACTTTAACAAACCCCACTCCCCTCTATCTTTAACAAACCCCACTCTCCTATATCATTACCCAAACCCCACTCCCTTCTATCTTTACCAAACCCGACTCCCCTCTATCTTCAACCAAACCCCAGTCCCGTCTATCTTTACCAAACCCCACTCCACTCTATCTTCACACAAACCCCAGTCCGCTCTATCTTTACCAAACCCCACTCCCCTCTATTTTCACCCAAACCCCACTCCCCTCCATCTTTACCAACTCCCACTCCCCTCGATCTTTACCAAACCCCACTCCCCTCTACCTTTACCCAAACTCTACTCCCCTCTATCTTTACTAAACTCCCACTCCCCTCTATCTTCACCGAAACCCCACTCCCTCTATCATGACTCAAACTCCACTCCCCTCTATATTCACCCAAACCCCACTCCCCTCTATCTTCACCCAAACCCCAATCCCCTCTATCTTTACCCAAACCTCACTCCCCTCTATCTTTACCAAACCCCACTCCCCTCTATCTTTACCAAACCCCACGGCCCTTTATCTTTACCCAAACCCCACTCCCCTGTATCTATACCCAAACCCAATCCCGTTTATCTTTGCCAAACCCCAGTCCCCTCTATCTTTATCAAACACCACTCCCCTCTATCTTTATGCAAACCCCACTCCCCTCTATCTTAAGGAAACCCACTCCTCTCTATTTTCACCCAAACCCCACTCACCTCTATTTTTACCAAACCCCACTCCCGTCTATCTTCACCAAAATCCCACTCCACTCAATCTTAAACCAAACCCCACTCCCCTCTATCTTCACACAATACCCATTCCCCTCTATATTTACCAAATCCCACTCCCCTCGATCTTTATCAAACCCACTCCTCTCGATCATTACCAAACCCCAGCCCTCTCTCTCTTTACCCAAACCCCACTCCCCTCTATCTATACCCAAACCCCTTTATCTTTACCAAACCCCACTCCTCTCTATCTTTATCAAACCCCATTCCCCTCTATCTTCACCCAAACCCCACTCACCACTAACATTACCAAACCCCACTCCCCTCTATCTTTACCAAACCCCACTCCCCTATTTCTTTACCCAAACCCCACTCCCGTCTATCTTTACCAAAACCACACTCGCCTCTATGTTCCCCCAAACCACACTCCCCTCTATCTTCACCCAAACCCCACTCCGCTCTATCTTTACCAAACCCCAATCCCCTCTATCTTTACCAAACCCCACTCCCCTCTATGTTCACCCTAACCCCACTCCCCTCTATCTTCACCCAAACCCCACTCACCTCTATCTTTACCAAACCCCACTCCCATCTATCTTTACCCAAACCCCACTCCCCTCCATCTTAACCCAGACCGCACTCCCCTCTTTCACCCAAACTCCACTCCTCTCTATCTTTACCAAACTGCACTCCCCTCTATCTTTACAAAAATCCCACCCCCCTCCATCTTTACGAAACCCCATTAGCTTCTATCTTTAACCAAATTCCACTCCCCTCTATCTTTACGAAAACCCACTCCCCACTATCTTCACCCAAACCCTGCTCCCCTCTATCATCACCCAAACCCCACTCCCTCTATCATGACCCAAACTCCACTCCCCTCTATATTCACCCATACCCCACTCCCCTCTATCTTCACCAAACCCCACTCCCCTCTATCTTTACCAAACCCCACTGCCCTCTATCTTTACCCAAACCCCAGTCCCCTGTATCTATACCCAAACCCAATCCCCTTTATCTTTTCCAAATCCCACTCCCCTCTATCTTTATCAAACGCCACTCCCCTCTATCTATACCCAAACTCAATCCTCTTTATCTTTACCAACCCCACTCCCCTCTATCTTTACCAACTCTCGCTCCCCTCTATTTTTACCAAACCCCACTCCCGTTTATCTTTACCAAAATCCCACTCCACTCTATCTTAAAGCAAACCACACTCCCCTCTATCTTCACCCAAACCCCACTCCCCTCTATCTTTACTCAAACCCCACTCCCCTCTGTCCTAACGAAACCCCACTCCCCTGTATCTATACCCAAACCCAATCCCCTTTATCTTTGCCAAACCCCACTCCCCTCTATCTTTATCAAACGCCACTCCCCTCTATCTTTACCCTAACCCCACACCCCTCTATCTTAACGAAACCCACTCCCCTCTATTTTCACCCATACCCCACTCACCTCTATTTTTACCAAACCCCACTCCCGTTTATCTTTACCAAAATCCCACTCCACTCTATCTTAAAGCAAACCACACTCCCCTCTGTCTTTACCCAAACCCCACACACCTTTATCTATACCCAAACTCAATCCCCTTTATCTTTACCAACCCCACTCCCCTCAATCTTTATCAAACACCATTCCCCTCTATCTTTGCCAAACCCCACTCCCCTCTATCTTCACCCAAACACCACTCACCACTAACTTTACCAAACCCCACTCCCCTCTATCTTTACCAAACTCCACTCCCCTATTTCTTCACCCAAACCCCACTCCCGTCTATCTTTACCAAACCCCACTCCCCTCTATCTTTACCAAACCCCACTACCCTATTTCTTTACCCAAACTCCACTCCCGTCTATCTTTACCAAAACCACACTCGCCTCTATGTTCCCCCAAACCACACTCCCCTCTATCTTCACCCAAACCCACTCCGCTCTATCTTTACCAAACCCCAATCCCCTCTATCTTTACCAAACCCCACTCCCCTCTATGTTCACCCAAACCCCACTCCCCTCTATCTTCACCCAAACCCCACTCACCTCTATCTTTACCAAACCCCACTCCCATCTATCTTTACCCAAACCCCACTCCCCTCCATCTTAACCCAGACCGCACTCCCCTCTTTCACCCAAACTCCACTCCTCTCTATCTTTACCAAACTCCACTCCCCTCTATCTTTACAAAAATCCCACCCCCCTCCATCTTTACGAAACCCCTTTAGCCTCTATCTTTAACCAAATTCCACTCCCCTCTATCTTTACGAAAACCCACTCCCCACTATCTTCACCCAAACCCTGCTCCCCTCTATCTTCACCCAAACCCCACTCCCTCTATCATGACCCAAACTCCACTCCCCTCTATATTCACCCATACCCCACTCCCCTCTATCTTCACCAAACCCCACTCCCCTCTATCTTTACCAAACCCCACTGCCCTCTATCTTTACCCAAACCCCACTCCCCTCTATCTTAACCCAAACTGCACTCCCCTCTTTCACCCAAACTCCACTCCTCTCTATCTGTACCTAACTCCACTCCCCTCTATCTTTAGAAAAACCCTACCCCCCTCTATCTTTAGGAAACCCCATTCGCCTCTATCTTTAAACAAATCCCATTCCCCTCTATCTTTACGAAAACCCACTCCCCTCTATCTTCACCCAAACCATACTCCCCTCTACCTTTACCCAAACTCTACTCCCCTCTATCTTTACCAAACTCCCACTCCCCTCTATCTTCACCCAAACCCCACTCCCTCTATCATGACCCAAACTCCACTCCCCTCTATATTAGCCCAAACCCCACTCCCCTGTATCTTCACCCAAACCCCACTCCCCTCTATCTTTACCCAAACCCCACTCCCCTCTATCTTCAGCAAACCCCACTCCCCTCTATCTTTACCAAACCCCACGTCCCTCTATCTTTACCCAAACCCCACCCCCCTGTATCTATACCCAAACCCAATCCCGTTTATCTTTGCCAAACCCCACTCCCCTCTATCTTTATCAAACGCCACTCCCCTCTATCTTTATGCAAACCCCACTCCCATCTGTCTTTACCCAAACAACACACCCCTCCATCTTTAGAAAACCCAACTACTGTGTCTATATCCAAAACCCACTCACCACTATCTTTAACAAACGCACTCCCGTCTATCTTTACCAAACCCCGCTCCCCTTTATCTTTATCCAAACCCCACTACTGTCTATCTTTACCAAACCCCACTCCCCTCTATCTTCACCCAAACCCAACTCCCTTCTATCTTTACCAAATCCAACTCCCCTCTATCTTTCCCAAATCCAACTCCCCTCTATCTCTACCAAACCCCACTCCCCTCTATCTTTACCCAAACCCCACTCCCCTCCATGTTCACCCAAACCCCACTCCCCTCTATCTTCACACAATACCCATTCCCCTCTATATTTACCAAATCCCACTCCCCTCGATCTTTATCAAACCCACTCCTCTCGATCATTACCAAACCCCAGCCCTCTCTCTCTTTACCCAAACCCCACTCCCCTCTATCTATACCCAAACCCCTTTATCTTTACCAAACCCCACTCCTCTCTATCTTTATCAAACCCCATTCCCCTCTATCTTCACCCAAACCCCACTCACCACTAACATTACCAAACCCCACTCCCCTCTATCTTTACCAAACCCCACTCCCCTATTTCTTTACCCAAACCCCACTCCCGTCTATCTTTACCAAACCCCAATCCCCTCTATCTTTACCAAACCCCACTCCCCTCTATGTTCACCCTAACCCCACTCCCCTCTATCTTCACCCAAACCCCACTCACCTCTATCTTTACCAAACCCCACTCCCATCTATCTTTACCCAAACCCCACTCCCCTCCATCTTAACCCAGACCGCACTCCCCTCTTTCACCCAAACTCCACTCCTCGCTATCTTTACCAAACTCCACTCCCCTATTTCTTCACCCAAACCCCACTCCCGTCTATCTTTACCAAACCACACTCCCCTCTATCTTTACCAAACCCCACTCTCTTCTATCTTTACCCAAACCACACTCGCCTCTATGTGCCCCCAAACCACACTCCCCTCTATCTTCACCCAAACCCCACTCCGCTCTATCTTTACCAAACCCCAATCCCCTCTATCTTCACCCAAACCCCACTCCCCTCTATCTTTACTAAATCCCTTTCCCCTCTATCTTTACCATACCCCGCTCCCCTCTATCTTTACCAAACCCCACGCCCCTCTATGTTCACCCAAACCCCACTCCCCTCTATCTTCAACCAAACCCCACTCCCCTCTATCTTCACCCAAACCCCACTCACCTCTATTTTTACCAAACCCCACTCCCGTTTATCTTTACCAAAATCCCACTCCACTCTATCTTAAAGCAAACCACACTCCCCTCTGTCTTTACCCAAACCCCACACACCTTTATCTATACCCAAACTCAATCCCCTTTATCTTTACCAACCCCACTCCCCTCAATCTTTATCAAACACCATTCCCCTCTATCTTTGCCAAACCCCACTCCCCTCTATCTTCACCCAAACACCACTCACCACTAACTTTACCAAACCCCACTCCCCTCTATCTTTACCAAACTCCACTCCCCTATTTCTTCACCCAAACCCCACTCCCGTCTATCTTTACCAAACCACACTCCCCTCTATCTTTACCAAACCCCACTCTCTTCTATCTTTACCCAAACCACACTCGCCTCTATGTTCCCCCAAACCACACTCCCCTCTATCTTCAACCAAACCCCACTCCCCTCTATCTTCACCCAAACCCCACTCACCTCTATCTTTACCAAACCCCACTCCCGTCTATCTTTACCCAAACCCCACTCCCCTCTATCTTAACCCAGACCGCACTCCCCTCTTTCACCCAAACTCCACTCCTCTCTATCTTTACCAAACTCCACTGCCCTCTACCTTTACACAGACTCTACTCCACTCTATCTTTACCAAACTCCCACTCCCCTCTATCTTCACCCAAACCCCACTCCCCCTATCATGACCCAAACTCCACACCCCTCTATATTCACCCAAACCCCACTCCCCTCTATCTTCACCCAAACCCCAATCCCCTCTATCTTTACCCAAACCTCACTCCCCTCTATCTTCACACAATACCCTCTCCCCTCTATCTTTACTAAATCCCAGTCCCCTCTATCTTTATCAAACCCACTCCCCTCTATCATTACCAAAACCCAGCCCCCTCTCTCTTTACCCAAAACCAACTCCCCTCTATCTATACCCAAGCCCAATCCCCTTTGTCTTTACCAAACCCCACTCCCCTCTATCTTTATCAAACCCCATTCCCCTCTATCTTTACCAATCCCCACTCCCCTCTATCTTCACCCAAACACCACTCACCACTAACTTTACCAAACCCCACTCCCCTCTATCTTTACCAAACCCCATTCCCCTATTTCTTTACCCAAACCCGACTCCCTTCTATCTTTACCAAACCCCACTCCCCTCCATCTTCACCCAAACCCCACTCCCGTCTATCTTTACCAAACCCCACTCCCCTCTATTTTTACCAAACCCCACTCCGCTCTATCTTTACCAAACACCACTCCCCTCTATCTTCACCCAAACCCCACTCCCCTCTATCTTTACTAAATCCCTCTCCCCTCTATCTTTACCAAACCCCGCTCCCCTCTATCTTTACCAAACCCCACTCCCCTCTATGTTCACCCAAACCCCACTCCCCTCTATCTCCAAACAAACCCCACTCCCCTCTATCTTCACCCAAACCCCACTCCCCTCTATCTTTACTCAAACCCCACTCCGCTCTATCCTAACGAAACCCCACTCCCCTCTATCTTTACCCAAACCCCACTCTCCTCTATCTTCACCCAAACCCCACTCACCTCTATCTTTACCAAACCCCACTCCCGTCTATCTTTACCCAAGCCCCACTCCCCTCTATCTTAAACCAGACCGCACTCCCCTCTTTCACCCAAACTCCACTCCTCTCTATCTTTACCAAACTGCACTGCCCTCTACCTTTACACAAACTCTACTCCACTCTATTTTTACCAAACTCCCACTCCTCTCTATCTTCACCCAAACCCCACTCCCTCTATCATGACCCAAACCCCACTCCCCTCTATCTTTACCCAAACCCCACTCCCCTCTATCTTAACCCAGACCGCACTCCCCGCTTTCACCCAAACTCCACTCCTCTCTATCTGTACCTAACTCCACTCCCCTCTATCTTTACAAAAACCCCACCCCCCTCTATCTTTATGAAACCCCATTCACCTCTATCTTTAACCAAATCCCACTCCCCTCTATCTTTACGAAAACCCACTCCCCTCTGTCTTCACCCAAACCATACTCCCCTCTACCTTTACCCAAACTCTACTCCCCTCTATCTTTACCAAACTCCCACTCCCCTCTATCTTCACCCAAACCCCACTCCCTCTATCATGACCCAAACTCCACTCCCCTCTATATTCACCCAAACCCCACTCCCCTCTATCTTCACCCAAACCCCACTGCCCTCTATCTTTACCCAAACCCCACTCCCCTCTATCTTTAGCAAACCCTACTCCCCTCTATCTTTACCAAACCCCACGTCCCTCTACCTTTACCCAAACCCCACTCCCCTGTATCTATACCCAAACCCAATCCCGTTTATCTTTGCCAAACCCCACTCCTCTCTATTTTCACCCAAACCCCACTCACCTCTATTTTTACCAAACCCCACTCCCGTCTATCTTTACCAAAATCCCACTCCACTCGATCTTAAACCAAACCCCACTCCTCTCTGTCTTTACCCAAACCCCACACACCTCTATCTATACCCAAACTCAATCCCCTTTATCTTTACCAACCCCACTCCCCTCTATCTTTATCAAACCCAATTCCCCTCAATCTTTACCAAACCCCACTCCCCTCTATCTTCACCGAAACCCCACTTACCACTAACTTTAACAAACCCCACTCCCCTCTATCTTTAACAAACCCCACTCTCCTATATCATTACCCAAACCCCACTCCCTTCTATCTTTACCAAACCCGACTCCCCTCTATCTTCAACCAAACCCCAGTCCCGTCTATCTTTACCAAACCCCACTCCCCTCTATCTTCACACAAACCCCAGTCCGCTCTATCTTTACCAAACCCCACTCCCCTCTATTTTCACCCAAACCCCACTCCCCTCCATCTTTACCAAATCCCACTCCCCTCGATCTTTACCAAACACCACTCCCCTCTACCTTTACCCAAACTCTACTCCACTCTATCTTTATTAAACTCCCACTCCCCTCTATCTTCACCGAAACCCCACTCCCTCTATCATGACTCAAACTCCACTCCCCTCTATATTCACCCAAACCCCACTCCCCTCTATCTTCACCCAAACCCCAATCCCCTCTATCTTTACCCAAACCTCACTCCCCTCTATCTTTACCAAACCCCACTCCCCTCTATCTTCACCCAAACCCCAATCCCCTCTATCTTTACCCAAACCTCACTCCCCTCTATCTTTACCAAACCCCACTCCCCTCTATCTTCACCAAACCCCACTCCCCTCTATCTTTACCAAACCCCACTACCCTATTTCTTTACCCAAACCCCACTCCCGTCTATCTTTACCAAAACCACACTCGCCTCTATGTTCCCCCAAACCACACTCCCCTCTATCTTCACCCAAACCCACTCCGCTCTATCTTTACCAAACCCCAATCCCCTCTATCTTTACCAAACCCCACTCCCCTCTATGTTCACCCAAACCCCACTCCCCTCTATCTTCACCCAAACCCCACTCACCTCTATCTTTACCAAACCCCACTCCCATCTATCTTTACCCAAACCCCACTCCCCTCCATCTTAACCCAGACCGCACTCCCCTCTTTCACCCAAACTCCACTCCTCTCTATCTTTACCAAACTCCACTCCCCTCTATCTTTACAAAAATCCCACCCCCCTCCATCTTTACGAAACCCCTTTAGCCTCTATCTTTAACCAAATTCCACTCCCCTCTATCTTTACGAAAACCCACTCCCCACTATCTTCACCCAAACCCTGCTCCCTTCTATCTTCACCCAAACCCCACTCCCTCTATCATGACCCAAACTCCACTCCCCTCTATATTCACCCATACCCCACTCCCCTCTATCCTCACCAAACCCCACTCCCCTCTATCTTTACCAAACCCCACTGCCCTCTATGTTCACCCAAACCCCACTCCCCTCTATCTTCACCCAAACCCCACTCACCTCTATCTTTACCAAACCCCACTCCCATCTATCTTTACCCAAACCCCACTCCCCTCCATCTTAACCCAGACCGCACTCCCCTCTTTCACCCAAACTCCACTCCTCTCTATCTTTACCAAACTCCACTCCCCTCTATCTTTACAAAAATCCCACCCCCCTCCATCTTTACGAAACCCCTTTAGCCTCTATCTTTAACCAAATTCCACTCCCCTCTATCTTTACGAAAACCCACTCCCTACTATCTTCACCCAAACCCTGCTCCCTTCTATCTTCACCCAAACCCCACTCCCTCTATCATGACCCAAACTCCACTCCCCTCTATATTCACCCATACCCCACTCCCCTCTATCCTCACCAAACCCCACTCCCCTCTATCTTTACCAAACCCCACTGCCCTCTATCTTTACCCAAACCCCACTCCCCTCTATCTTAACCCAAACTGCACTCCCCTCTTTCACCCAAACTCCACTCCTCTCTATCTGTACCTAACTCCACTCCCCTCTATCTTTAGAAAAACCCCACCCCCCTCTATCTTTAGGAAACCCCATTCGCCTCTATCTTTAAACAAATCCCACTCCCCTCTATCTTTACGAAAACCCACTCCCCTCTATCTTCACCCAAACCATACTCCCCTCTTCCTTTACCCAAACTCTACTCCCCTCTATCTTTACCAAACTCCCACTCCCCTCTATCTTCACCCAAACCCCACTCCCTCTATCATGACCCAAACTCCACTCCCCTCTATATTCACCCAAACCCCACTCCCCTGTATCTTCACCCAAACCCCACTCCCCTCTATCTTTACCCAAACCCCACTCCCCTCTATCTTTAGCAAACCCCACTCCCCTCTATCTTTACCAAACCCCACGTCCCTCTATCTTTACCCAAACCCCACTCCCCTGTATCTATACCCAAACCCAATCCCGTTTATCTTTGCCAAACCCCACTCCCCTCTATCTTTATCAAACGCCACTCCCCTCTATCTTTATGCAAACCCCACTCCCATCTGTCTTTACCCAAACAACACACCCCTCCATCTTTAGAAAACCCAACTACTGTGTCTATATCCAAAACCCACTCACCACTATCTTTAACAAACGCACTCCCGTCTATCTTTACCAAACCCCGCTCCCCTTTATCTTTATCCAAACCCCACTACTGTCTATCTTTACCAAACCCCACTCCCCTCTATCTTCACCCAAACCCAACTCCCTTCTATCTTTACCAAATCCAACTCCCCTCTATCTTTCCCAAATCCAACTCCCCTCTATCTCTACCAAACCCCACTCCCCTCTATCTTTACCCAAACCCCACTCCCCTCCATGTTCACCCAAACCCCACTCCCCTCTATCTTCACACAATACCCATTCCCCTCTATATTTACCAAATCCCACTCCCCTCGATCTTTATCAAACCCACTCCTCTCGATCATTACCAAACCCCAGCCCTCTCTCTCTTTACCCAAACCCCACTCCCCTCTATCTATACCCAAACCCCTTTATCTTTACCAAACCCCACTCCTCTCTATCTTTATCAAACCCCATTCCCCTCTATCTTCACCCAAACCCCACTCACCACTAACATTACCAAACCCCACTCCCCTCTATCTTTACCAAACCCCACTCCCCTATTTCTTTACCCAAACCCCACTCCCGTCTATCTTTACCAAACCCCAATCCCCTCTATCTTTACCAAACCCCACTCCCCTCTATGTTCACCCTAACCCCACTCCCCTCTATCTTCACCCAAACCCCACTCACCTCTATCTTTACCAAACCCCACTCCCATCTATCTTTACCCAAACCCCACTCCCCTCCATCTTAACCCAGACCGCACTCCCCTCTTTCACCCAAACTCCACTCCTCGCTATCTTTACCAAACTCCACTCCCCTATTTCTTCTCCCAAACCCCACTCCCGTCTATCTTTACCAAACCACACTCCCCTCTATCTTTACCAAACCCCACTCTCTTCTATCTTTACCCAAACCACACTCGCCTCTATGTGCCCCCAAACCACACTCCCCTCTATCTTCACCCAAACCCCACTCCGCTCTATCTTTACCAAACCCCAATCCCCTCTATCTTCACCCAAACCCCACTCCCCTCTATCTTTACTAAATCCCTTTCCCCTCTATCTTTACCATACCCCGCTCCCCTCTATCTTTACCAAACCCCACGCCCCTCTATGTTCACCCAAACCCCACTCCCCTCTATCTTCAACCAAACCCCACTCCCCTCTATCTTCACCCAAACCCCACTCACCTCTATTTTTACCAAACCCCACTCCCGTTTATCTTTACCAAAATCCCACTCCACTCTATCTTAAAGCAAACCACACTCCCCTCTGTCTTTACCCAAACCCCACACACCTTTATCTATACCCAAACTCAATCCCCTTTATCTTTACCAACCCCACTCCCCTCAATCTTTATCAAACACCATTCCCCTCTATCTTTGCCAAACCCCACTCCCCTCTATCTTCACCCAAACACCACTCACCACTAACTTTACCAAACCCCACTCCCCTCTATCTTTACCAAACTCCACTCCCCTATTTCTTCACCCAAACCCCACTCCCGTCTATCTTTACCAAACCACACTCCCCTCTATCTTTACCAAACCCCACTCTCTTCTATCTTTACCCAAACCACACTCGCCTCTATGTTCCCCCAAACCACACTCCCCTCTATCTTCAACCAAACCCCACTCCCCTCTATCTTCACCCAAACCCCACTCACCTCTATCTTTACCAAACCCCACTCCCGTCTATCTTTACCCAAACCCCACTCCCCTCTATCTTAACCCAGACCGCACTCCCCTCTTTCACCCAAACTCCACTCCTCTCTATCTTTACCAAACTCCACTGCCCTCTACCTTTACACAGACTCTACTCCACTCTATCTTTACCAAACTCCCACTCCCCTCTATCTTCACCCAAACCCCACTCCCCCTATCATGACCCAAACTCCACACCCCTCTATATTCACCCAAACCCCACTCCCCTCTATCTTCACCCAAACCCCAATCCCCTCTATCTTTACCCAAACCTCACTCCCCTCTATCTTCACACAATACCCTCTCCCCTCTATCTTTACTAAATCCCAGTCCCCTCTATCTTTATCAAACCCACTCCCCTCTATCATTACCAAAACCCAGCCCCCTCTCTCTTTACCCAAAACCAACTCCCCTCTATCTATACCCAAGCCCAATCCCCTTTGTCTTTACCAAACCCCACTCCCCTCTATCTTTATCAAACCCCATTCCCCTCTATCTTTACCAATCCCCACTCCCCTCTATCTTCACCCAAACACCACTCACCACTAACTTTACCAAACCCCACTCCCCTCTATCTTTACCAAACCCCATTCCCCTATTTCTTTACCCAAACCCGACTCCCTTCTATCTTTACCAAACCCCACTCCCCTCCATCTTCACCCAAACCCCACTCCCGTCTATCTTTACCAAACCCCACTCCCCTCTATTTTTACCAAACCCCACTCCGCTCTATCTTTACCAAACACCACTCCCCTCTATCTTCACCCAAACCCCACTCCCCTCTATCTTTACTAAATCCCTCTCCCCTCTATCTTTACCAAACCCCGCTCCCCTCTATCTTTACCAAACCCCACTCCCCTCTATGTTCACCCAAACCCCACTCCCCTCTATCTCCAAACAAACCCCACTCCCCTCTATCTTCACCCAAACCCCACTCCCCTCTATCTTTACTCAAACCCCACTCCGCTCTATCCTAACGAAACCCCACTCCCCTCTATCTTTACCCAAACCCCACTCTCCTCTATCTTCACCCAAACCCCACTCACCTCTATCTTTACCAAACCCCACTCCCGTCTATCTTTACCCAAGCCCCACTCCCCTCTATCTTAAACCAGACCGCACTCCCCTCTTTCACCCAAACTCCACTCCTCTCTATCTTTACCAAACTGCACTGCCCTCTACCTTTACACAAACTCTACTCCACTCTATTTTTACCAAACTCCCACTCCTCTCTATCTTCACCCAAACCCCACTCCCTCTATCATGACCCAAACCCCACTCCCCTCTATCTTTACCCAAACCCCACTCCCCTCTATCTTAACCCAGACCGCACTCCCCGCTTTCACCCAAACTCCACTCCTCTCTATCTGTACCTAACTCCACTCCCCTCTATCTTTACAAAAACCCCACCCCCCTCTATCTTTATGAAACCCCATTCACCTCTATCTTTAACCAAATCCCACTCCCCTCTATCTTTACGAAAACCCACTCCCCTCTGTCTTCACCCAAACCATACTCCCCTCTACCTTTACCCAAACTCTACTCCCCTCTATCTTTACCAAACTCCCACTCCCCTCTATCTTCACCCAAACCCCACTCCCTCTATCATGACCCAAACTCCACTCCCCTCTATATTCACCCAAACCCCACTCCCCTCTATCTTCACCCAAACCCCACTGCCCTCTATCTTTACCCAAACCCCACTCCCCTCTATCTTTAGCAAACCCTACTCCCCTCTATCTTTACCAAACCCCACGTCCCTCTACCTTTACCCAAACCCCACTCCCCTGTATCTATACCCAAACCCAATCCCGTTTATCTTTGCCAAACCCCACTCCTCTCTATTTTCACCCAAACCCCACTCACCTCTATTTTTACCAAACCCCACTCCCGTCTATCTTTACCAAAATCCCACTCCACTCGATCTTAAACCAAACCCCACTCCTCTCTGTCTTTACCCAAACCCCACACACCTCTATCTATACCCAAACTCAATCCCCTTTATCTTTACCAACCCCACTCCCCTCTATCTTTATCAAACCCAATTCCCCTCAATCTTTACCAAACCCCACTCCCCTCTATCTTCACCGAAACCTCACTTACCACTAACTTTAACAAACCCCACTCCCCTCTATCTTTAACAAACCCCACTCTCCTATATCATTACCCAAACCCCACTCCCTTCTATCTTTACCAAACCCGACTCCCCTCTATCTTCAACCAAACCCCAGTCCCGTCTATCTTTACCAAACCCCACTCCCCTCTATCTTCACACAAACCCCAGTCCGCTCTATCTTTACCAAACCCCACTCCCCTCTATTTTCACCCAAACCCCACTCCCCTCCATCTTTACCAAATCCCACTCCCCTCGATCTTTACCAAACACCACTCCCCTCTACCTTTACCCAAACTCTACTCCACTCTATCTTTATTAAACTCCCACTCCCCTCTATCTTCACCGAAACCCCACTCCCTCTATCATGACTCAAACTCCACTCCCCTCTATATTCACCCAAACCCCACTCCCCTCTATCTTCACCCAAACCCCAATCCCCTCTATCTTTACCCAAACCTCACTCCCCTCTATCTTTACCAAACCCCACTCCCCTCTATCTTCACCCAAACCCCAATCCCCTCTATCTTTACCCAAACCTCACTCCCCTCTATCTTTACCAAACCCCACTCCCCTCTATCTTCACCAAACCCCACTCCCCTCTATCTTTACCAAACCCCACTACCCTATTTCTTTACCCAAACCCCACTCCCGTCTATCTTTACCAAAACCACACTCGCCTCTATGTTCCCCCAAACCACACTCCCCTCTATCTTCACCCAAACCCACTCCGCTCTATCTTTACCAAACCCCAATCCCCTCTATCTTTACCAAACCCCACTCCCCTCTATGTTCACCCAAACCCCACTCCCCTCTATCTTCACCCAAACCCCACTCACCTCTATCTTTACCAAACCCCACTCCCATCTATCTTTACCCAAACCCCACTCCCCTCCATCTTAACCCAGACCGCACTCCCCTCTTTCACCCAAACTCCACTCCTCTCTATCTTTACCAAACTCCACTCCCCTCTATCTTTACAAAAATCCCACCCCCCTCCATCTTTACGAAACCCCTTTAGCCTCTATCTTTAACCAAATTCCACTCCCCTCTATCTTTACGAAAACCCACTCCCCACTATTTTCACCCAAACCCTGCTCCCTTCTATCTTCACCCAAACCCCACTCCCTCTATCATGACCCAAACTCCACTCCCCTCTATATTCACCCATACCCCACTCCCCTCTATCCTCACCAAACCCCACTCCCCTCTATCTTTACCAAACCCCACTGCCCTCTATGTTCACCCAAACCCCACTCCCCTCTATCTTCACCCAAACCCCACTCACCTCTATCTTTACCAAACCCCACTCCCATCTATCTTTACCCAAACCCCACTCCCCTCCATCTTAACCCAGACCGCACTCCCCTCTTTCACCCAAACTCCACTCCTCTCTATCTTTACCAAACTCCACTCCCCTCTATCTTTACAAAAATCCCACCCCCCTCCATCTTTACGAAACCCCTTTAGCCTCTATCTTTAACCAAATTCCACTCCCCTCTATCTTTACGAAAACCCACTCCCCACTATCTTCACCCAAACCCTGCTCCCTTCTATCTTCACCCAAACCCCACTCCCTCTATCATGACCCAAACTCCACTCCCCTCTATATTCACCCATACCCCACTCCCCTCTATCCTCACCAAACCCCACTCCCCTCTATCTTTACCAAACCCCACTGCCCTCTATCTTTACCCAAACCCCACTCCCCTCTATCTTAACCCAAACTGCACTCCCCTCTTTCACCCAAACTCCACTCCTCTCTATCTGTACCTAACTCCACTCCCCTCTATCTTTAGAAAAACCCCACCCCCCTCTATCTTTAGGAAACCCCATTCGCCTCTATCTTTAAACAAATCCCACTCCCCTCTATCTTTACGAAAACCCACTCCCCTCTATCTTCACCCAAACCATACTCCCCTCTTCCTTTACCCAAACTCTACTCCCCTCTATCTTTACCAAACTCCCACTCCCCTCTATCTTCACCCAAACCCCACTCCCTCTATCATGACCCAAACTCCACTCCCCTCTATATTCACCCAAACCCCACTCCCCTGTATCTTCACCCAAACCCCACTCCCCTCTATCTTTACCCAAACCCCACTCCCCTCTATCTTTAGCAAACCCCACTCCCCTCTATCTTTACCAAACCCCACGTCCCTCTATCTTTACCCAAACCCCACTCCCCTGTATCTATACCCAAACCCAATCCCGTTTATCTTTGCCAAACCCCACTCCCCTCTATCTTTATCAAACGCCACTCCCCTCTATCTTTATGCAAACCCCACTCCCATCTGTCTTTACCCAAACAACACACCCCTCCATCTTTAGAAAACCCAACTACTGTGTCTATATCCAAAACCCACTCACCACTATCTTTAACAAACGCACTCCCGTCTATCTTTACCAAACCCCGCTCCCCTTTATCTTTATCCAAACCCCACTACTGTCTATCTTTACCAAACCCCACTCCCCTCTATCTTCACCCAAACCCAACTCCCTTCTATCTTTACCAAATCCAACTCCCCTCTATCTTTCCCAAATCCAACTCCCCTCTATCTCTACCAAACCCCACTCCCCTCTATCTTTACCCAAACCCCACTCCCCTCCATGTTCACCCAAACCCCACTCCCCTCTATCTTCACACAATACCCATTCCCCTCTATATTTACCAAATCCCACTCCCCTCGATCTTTATCAAACCCACTCCTCTCGATCATTACCAAACCCCAGCCCTCTCTCTCTTTACCCAAACCCCACTCCCCTCTATCTATACCCAAACCCCTTTATCTTTACCAAACCCCACTCCTCTCTATCTTTATCAAACCCCATTCCCCTCTATCTTCACCCAAACCCCACTCACCACTAACATTACCAAACCCCACTCCCCTCTATCTTTACCAAACCCCACTCCCCTATTTCTTTACCCAAACCCCACTCCCGTCTATCTTTACCAAACCCCAATCCCCTCTATCTTTACCAAACCCCACTCCCCTCTATGTTCACCCTAACCCCACTCCCCTCTATCTTCACCCAAACCCCACTCACCTCTATCTTTACCAAACCCCACTCCCATCTATCTTTACCCAAACCCCACTCCCCTCCATCTTAACCCAGACCGCACTCCCCTCTTTCACCCAAACTCCACTCCTCGCTATCTTTACCAAACTCCACTCCCCTCTATCTTTACAAAAATCCCACCCCCCTCCATCTTTACGAAACCCCATTAGCTTCTATCTTTAACCAAATTCCACTCCCCTCTATCTTTACGAAAACCCACTCCCCACTATCTTCACCCAAACCCTGCTCCCCTCTATCTTCACCCAAACCCCACTCCCCTCTATCTTTACCAAACTCCCACTCCCCTCTATCTTCACCCAAACCCCACTCCCTCTATCATGACCCAAACTCCACTCCCCTCTATATTCACCCAAACCCCACTCCCCTGTATCTTCACCCAAACCCCACTCCCCTCTATCTTTACCCAAACCCCACTCCCCTCTATCTTTAGCAAACCCCACTCCCCTCTATCTTTACCAAACCCCACGTCCCTCTATCTTTACCCAAACCCCACTCCCCTGTATCTATACCCAAACCCAATCCCGTTTATCTTTGCCAAACCCCACTCCCCTCTATCTTTATCAAACGCCACTCCCCT
>NW_027275856.1:0-49078 GCF_030028105.1 Mobula birostris
CACCGGAGGAGCGAAGAAGTTTCCCCTCAGGGTCCCCTTAAACATTTCACCGTTCACCCTTAACCCATGACCTCTAGTTCTACAAGACCATAAGATAAAGGAGCAGAAGTAGGCCATTCGGCCCATCGAGTCTGCTCCGCCATTCAATCATGGGCTGATCCAATTCTTCCAGTCATCCCCACTCCACTGCTTTCTCCCCATACCCTTTGATGCCCTGGCTAATCATGGGCTTGCTGGAAAACAAATCTTCTCCCAAGTAGAGTTCCCTCGTAGACTGCATCAAGTTTTCCTCCAGGATTTCCCTGTATTTTGCTGCATTCATTTTACCCTCCACCTTCACAAGCCTTCCAGGTCCTGCTGCAGTGAAGCATCCCCACAAGCATGATGTGACCACCACCGTGCTTCACGGTAGGGATGGTGTGTTTTGAGCATGTGCATTTAATCTGATGGCCAAAAAGCTCAATTTAGGTTTCATCAGACCACAAAATCTTCTTCCATCTGACTTCAGAGTCTCCCACATGCCTTCTGGCAAACTCTAGCCAGGATTTCATGTGAGTTTTTAATCAACAGTGGCGTCCTCTTTGCCACTTCCCTATAAAGCTATGATTGGTGAAGCACCCAGGCAAAAGTTGTATGCACAGTCTCCCATCTCAGCCACTGAAGCTTGTAGCTCCTCCAGAGTTGTCACAGGTCTCTTGGTGGCCTCCCTCACTAGTCCCCTTCTTGCATGATCACTCTGATTTTGAGGACTGCCTGCTCTAGGCAGATTTACAGCTGTGCCATATTCTTTCCATTTCCTGATTATTGACTTAACTGTACTCCAGGGGATATTCAGTGACTTGGAAGTTTTCTTGTATCCATCTCCTGACATGTGCTTTTCAAGAGCCTTTTTGTGGAGTTGCTTGGAATGTTCTTTTGTCTACATGGTGTAGTTTTTGCCAGGATACTGACTCACCAGCAGTTGGACCTTCCAGACACAGGCGTATTTTTAATACAATCAATTGAAACACCTTGACTGCACACGGTGATCTCCATTTAACTATCTAGGTGACTTCTAAAACCAATTGGCTACACCAGTGATGATTTAGTGTGTCGTATTAAAGGGGGTGAATACTTACATAATCAATTATTTTTGTTCTATATTTGTAATTAATTTAGATCACTTTGTAGAGTCTGTTTTCATGAAAGAATCTTTTTTCTACTGATCAGTGTTAAAAAGCCGAATTAAATCCACTGTGATTCAATGTTGTAAAACAATAAAACATGAAAACTTACAAGGGTGGTGAGTACCTTTTATAGGCACTGTATATATTAAAAAGGTTCAATTAAGTAAGTAGTGGAAAATGAGAAAAAGTCAGATAGTGGAGGGGAAGAAGCTGTTCCTGAATCATTGAGTGTGTGTCTTCAGGCTCCTGTACCTTCACCCTAATGGTAGCAATGAGAAGAGGGCCTGTCCTGGGAGATGGGGCCATCAATGACAGATGCCCCTCATTTGAGGCATCGCCTTTTGAAGGTGTCCTGGATGCTGGGGAGGCCAGTCCCATGAAAGAGCTGGCTGAGTTTACAACTTCCTGCTGCTTTCTCCATTCCTGTGGAGTGACCCCTCCATTCCAGACGCTGATATAACCAGCTAGAATACTCTCCGTGGTACGTCTGTAGGAATTTGCCAGTTGCCTTTGGTGACATACCAAACGTCCTCAAACTCCTAATGAAATATCGCCACCGTTGTGCCTTCTTGGTAGCTGCATCAATACGTTGGACCCAGGGTAGATCCTCAGAGTTACTGACAGCCAGAAATGTGAAATTGACAAATGAAGTAATCTTATTTTAACCCCACTGCACTGAGTGAAAGCTGAAAGACCTTACCCGAATATACATGTATCTTAATCTGCCTCATTACTGAAGCCTTCTCCCCGGTGCCTTGGCACTTTGACCGCCTCCCTGCTTGAGGAATTTAAACACAGTCGGAACCGAAAAGGTACTTGGGTAAACCCAGTGTTGTAACGTGGGCATAATTAGAAGTAAGTTAATACTAATTAGGATAATGGGGGATTTTACTTCCATTCTTTTCACTTCCGGTGTGCTTTGTATATTGGCCGGACGGGTTGTGAAAGCCTCTGTATGTACATAACAGTTTTGACGTTTGAGATAAAGTGTTTCTTTGGGCATGAATTTGTCATGTGTGCCTTTTTCAAAGTTGAAGTTACCACACTCTGCGTCACTGCAGCACAGAAATGAGCCCTACTTTTAAACTGTTCTGGCTAGTCCTATCGACCTGCACCCAGGCCATATCCCTCCATTCCCCTCACTCCGTGTAATCATCCAATTTTCTTTTAAAATGTTGAAATTGAACCCACATCTACCACTTCCTCTGGCAGCTCATTCCACTCCACCACCCACTGTGTGAAGGAGTTTCCCCTCATGTTCCCCCTAAACATTTCACCTTTCACCCTGAGCCCATGACTTTTAGTTCTGATCTCACCCAGTCTCAGTGGAACAAGCCTGCTTGCATTTACCCTATCTATACCCATCATAATTTTGTATACCTCCATCAAATCTCCCCTCATTCTCCAGCACTCCAGGGAATAAACTCCTCACCTGTTCAGTCTCTCCCTCTAACTCAGGTCCCCCAGTCCTGGCAAGGTCCTTGTAGATTTTCCCCGTACAATTTCAATCTTATTGATAACTTTCCCGTAGGTAGGTGATCAAATCTACACACAAAACCCCAAATTTGGCCTCACCAAAGTCTAATACAACTTCAATTCCTGTACTTAGTACTTTGATTTATGAAGACCAATAGGCCAACAACTCTTTTGTGACCCTGTATCTCTGAGACGCCACTTTCAGGAGCTATGGGTCTGTATCAGACCATAAGACTCGGGAGCAGTCGGCTCATCGAATCTGCTCTGCTATTCCATCCTGGCTGGTTTATTATCCCTCACCCCATTCTCCTGCCTTCTCCCCATAACCTTTGACACCCTGATTAAAATATACTCCCAGCCTCCTGGACGGCCACATCTGCCCAGGTGCGTCGAGCTGCAGCTCCTTAGGGACCACACTAGGGAACTGGAGATGCAGCTCGATGACCTTCGTCTGGTCAGGGAGAGTGAGGAGGTGATAGAGAAGAGCTACAGGCAGGTAGTCACACCGGGGCCTGGGGAGACTGATAAGTGGGTAACAGTCAGGAGAGGGAAGGGCAAGAAGTAGGTACTAGAGAGTACCCCTGTGGCTGTCCAACTTAACAATAAGTACTCCTGTTTGAGTACTGTGGGGGGGGACAGCCTATCTGGAGTCCGGCCCTGTGGCTCAGAAGGGTAGGGAAAGGAAGAGGATGGCAGTAGTGATAGGGGACTCAATAGTTAGGGGGTCAGACAGGCGATTCTGTGGACGCGGGAAAGAAATGCAGATGGTAGTTTGCCTCCCAGGTGGCAGAGTTTGGGATGTTTCTGATCACGTCCACCATATCCTGAAGTGGGAAGGTGAACAGCCAGAGGTCGTGGTACATATTGGTACCAACAACATTGGTAGGAAAAGGGAGGAGGTCCTGAAAAAAGACTGCAGGGAGTTAGGAAGGAAGTTGAGAAGCAGGACCATAAAGGTAGTAATCTCAGGATTACCGCCTGTGCCACGTGACAGTGAGTATAGGAATAGAATGAGGTGGAGGATAAATGGGTGGCTGAGAGATTGGAGCAGGAGGCAGGGATTCAGATTTCTGGATCATTGGGACCTCTTCTGGGACAGGTGCGACCGGTACAAAAAGGACGGGTTGCACTTGAACCCCAGGGGGACCAATATCCAGGCAGGGAGGTTTGCAAAGGCTATAGGGGAGAGTTTAAACTAGAATTGCTGGGAGGGTGGGAACCAAACTGAAATGACGGAGGAAAGGGAGGTTGGCTCACAAATAGAGGAAGTTTGAAGACAGTGCAAAAGGGAGAATAGGCAGGTGATAGAGAAGGGACGACCTCAGACCGATGGTTTGAGATGTGTCTATTTTAAAGCGAGAAGTATCATGAATAAAGTGGATGAGCTTAGAGCGCCGTTTGGCACTTGGAGCTATGATGTTGTGGCCATTACAGAGATTTGGATAGTGCAGGGGCAGGAATGGCTACTTCAAGTGCTAGGCTTTAGATGTTTCAGAAAGGACAGGGAGGGAAGCAAAAGAGGTGGGGGCGTGGCACTGTTGATCAGAGATAATGTCACGGCTGCAGAAAAGGAGGAAGTCATGGAGGGGTTGTCTACAGAGTCTCTGTGGGTGGAAGTTAGGAATAGGAAGGGGTCAATAACTCCACTGGGTATTTTTTATAGACCACCCAATAGCAACTGGGACATCGAGGAGCAGATAGGGAGACAGATCCTGGATAGGTGTAATAATAACAGGGTTGTTGTGGTGGGAGATTTTAATTTCCCAAATATTGATTGGCATCTCCCTAGAATGAGGGGTTTAGATGGGGTGGCGTTTGTTAGGTGTGTTCAGGAAGGTTTCTTGACACAATATGTAGATAAGCCTACAAGAGGAGAGGCTGTACTTGATCTGGTATTGGGAAATGAACCTGGTCAGGTGTCAGGTCTCTCAGTGAGAGAGCATTTTGGAGATAGTGATCACAATTCTATCTCCTTTACCACAGCATTGGAGAGGGATAGAAACAGGCAAGTTAGGGAAATGTTCAATTAGAGTAAGGGGAAATATGAACCTATCAGGCAGGAACTTGGAAGCATAAATTGGAAACAGATGTTCTCAGGGAAACATACCGAAGAAATGTGGCAAATGTTCAGGGGATATTTGCGTGGGGGTACGTTCCAATGAGACAGGTAAAGGATGGTAGGGTACAAGATCCGGGGTGTACAAAGGCTGTTGTAAATCTTGTCAAGAAGAAAAGAAGAGCTTACGAAAGGTTCAAAAAATTAGGTAATGATATGAATCCAGAAAACTATAAGGCTAGAACATAGAATAGTACAGCACAGTACAGGCCCTTCGGCCCACAATGTTGTGCCGACCCTCAAACCCTGCCTCCCATATAACCCCCCACCTTAAATTCCTCCATATACCTGTCTAGTAGTCTCTTAAACTTCACTAGTGTATCTGCCTCCACCACTGACTCAGGCAGTGCAGTCCACGCACCAACCACTCTCTGAGTAAAAAACCTTCCTCTAATATCCCCACTGAACTTCCCACCCCTTACCTTAAGGCCATGTCCTCTTGTATTGAGCAGTGGTGCCCTGGGGAAGAGGCGCTGGCTATCCACTCTATCTATTCCTCTTATTATCTTGTACACCTCTATCATGTCTCCTCTCATCCTCCTTCTCTCCAAAGAGTAAAGCCCTAGCTCCCTTAATCTCTGATCATAATGCATACTTTCTAAACCAGGCAGCATCCTCGTAAATCTCATCTGTACCCGTTCCAATGCTTCCACGTCCTTCCAAAAGTGAGGCGACCAGAACTGGACACAGTACTCCAAGTATGGCCTAACCAGAGTTTTATAGAGCTGCATCATTACATCGCGACTCTTAAACTCTATCCCTTGACTTATGAAAGCTAACACCCCATAAGCTTTCTTAACTACCCTATCCACCTGTGAGGCAACTTTCAGGGATCTGTGGACATGTACCCCCAGATCCCTCTGCTCCTCCACACTACCAAGTATCCTGCCATTTACTTTGTACTCTGCCTTGGAGTTTGTCCTTCCAAAGTGTACCACCTCACACTTCTCTGGGTTGAACTGCATCTGCCACTTCTCAGCCCACTTCTGCATCCTATCAATGTCTCTTTGCAATCTTTGACATTCCTCTACACTATCTACAACACCACCAACCTCTGTGTCGTCTGCAAAGTTGCCAACCCACCCTTCTACCCCCACATCCAGGTCATTAATGAAAATCACGAAAAGTAGAGGTCCCAGAACAGATTCTTGTGGGACACCACTAGTCACAATCCTCCAATCGGAATGTACTCCCTCCACTATGACCCCCTGCCTTCTGCAGGCAAGCCAATTCTGAATCTACCTGGCCAAACTTCCCTGGATCCCATGCCTTCGGACTTTCTGAATAAGCCTACCGTGTGGAACCTTGTCAAATACCTTACTAAAATCCATATAGATCACATCCACTGCACTACCCTCATCACCTCCTCGAAGAACTCTATCAGGCTTGTTAGACATGATCTGCCCTTCACAAAGACATGCTGACTGTCCCTGATGAGAACATGATTCTCTAAATGCCCATAGATCCTATCTCTAAGAATCTTTTCCAACAGCTTTCCCACCACAGACGTAAGGCTCACTGGTCTATAATTACCCGGACTATCCCTACTTCCTTTTTTGAACAAGGGGACAACATTCGCCTCCCTCCAATCCTCCGGTACCATTCCCGTGGACAACGAGGACATAAAGATCCTAGCCAGAGGCTCAGCAATCTCTTCCCTCGCCCCGTCGAGCAGCCTGGGGAATATTCCGTCAGGCCCCAGGGACTTATCCGTCCTAATGTATTTTAACAACTCCAACACCTCCTCTCCCTTAATATCAACATGCTCCAGAACATCAACCTCACTCATATTGTCCTCACTGTCATCAAGTTCCCTCTCATTGGTGAATACCGAAGAGAAGTATTCATTGAGGAACTCGCTCACTTCCACAGCCTCCAGGCATATCTTCCCACCTTTATCTCTAATCAGTCCTACCTTCACTCCTGTCATCCTTTTTTTCTTCACATAATTGAAGAATGCCTTGGGGTTTTCCTTTACCCTAATTGCCAAGGCCTTCTCATGCCCCCTTCTTGCTCTTCTCAGCCCCTTCTTAAGCTCCTTTCTTGCTTCCCTATATTCCTCAATAGACCCATCTGATCCTTGCTTCCTAAACCTCATGTATGCTGCCTTCTTCCACCTGACTAGATTTTCCACCTCACTTGTCACCCATGGTTCCTTCACCCTACCATTCTTTATCTTCCTCACCGGGACAAATTTATCCCTTACATCCCGCAAGAGATCTCTAAACATCAACCACATGTCCATAGTACATTTCCCTGCAAAAACGTCATCCCGATTCACACCCGCAAGTTCTAGCCTTATAGCCTCATAATTTGCCCTTCCCCAATTAAAAATTTTCCTGTCCTCTCTGATTCTATCCTTTTCCATGATAATGCTTAAGGCCAGGGAGCGGTGGTCACTGTCCCCCAGATGCTCACCCACTGGGAGATCTGTGACCTGACCCAGTTTATTATCTAGTACTAGATCTAGTATGGCATTCCCCCTAGTCGGCCTGTCCACATACTGTGACAGGAATCCATCCTGGACACACTTAACAAACTCTGCCCCATCTAAACCCTTGGAACTAATCAGGTGACAATCAATATTAGGGAAGTTTGAGTCACCCATGATAACAACCCTGTTATTTTTGCACCTTTCCAAAATCTGCCTCCCATCTGCTCCTCCGTATCTCTGCTGCTACCAGGGGGCCTATAGAATACCCCCAGTAGAGTAACTGCTCCCTTCCTGTTCCTGACTTCCACCCATATTGACTCAAAAGAGGATCCTGCTACATTACCCACCCTTTCTGTAGCTGTAATAGTATTACTAATATTAATAGTATTATTAATAATACTATTACTATTAATAGCTAGCAGGAATGGAGTTTAAGAATGAAATTAGGAGAGCCAGAAGGAGCCATGAGAAGGCCTTGGCGGACAGGATTAAGGAAAACCCCAAGGCATTCTGCAAGTGTGTGAAGAGCAAGAGGATAAGACGTAAGAGAACAGGACCAATCAAATGTGACAATGGAAAAGTGTGTATGGAAATAGCGGAGGTAGTGTACTTAATGAATAGTTTGCTTAAGTATTCACTACGGAAAAGGATCTTGGCGATTGTAGGGATGACGCAGTGGACTGAAAAGCTTGAGCATGTAGATATTGAGAAAGAGGATGTGCTGGAGCTTTTGGAAAGCATCAAGTTGGATAAGTCACCAGGACCAGACAGGATGTACCCCAGGCTACTGTGGGAGGCACGGGAGGAGATTGCTGAGCCTCTGGCAATGATCTTTGCATCATCAATGAGGACAAGAGAGGTTCCGGAGAATTGGAGGGTTGCGGACGTTGTTCCCTTATTCCAGAAAGGGAGTAGAGATAGCCCAGGAAATTATAGACCAATGAGTCTTACTTCAGTGGTTGGTAAGTTGATGGAGAAGATCCTGAGAGGCAGGATTTATGAACATTTGGAGAGGCATAATATGATTAGGAATAGTCAGCATGGCTTTGTCAAAGGCAGGTCGTGCCTTACGAGCCTGAGTGAATTTTTTGAGGATGTGACTAAGCACATTGATGAAGGGAGAGCCGTAGATGTAGTTTATATGGATTTTAGCAAGGCATTTGATAAGGCAGTGGTCCCCAACCACTGGGCCGTGGACCGGTATCGGGCCGCAAAGCATGTGCCACCGGGCCACGAGGAAACGATATGATTTGGCGATATGAGTCAGCTGCACCCTTCCTCATTCCCTGTCACGCCCACTGTTGATGCATGCGAGGTCATTACCCATGCTTCATCCATGTCAGCGCAGGAAGAAGATCAACTCCTCGAGCTTGCAAATGACGGCGGGCTGGGGCATTCTGGATCAAAGTCAAGGCTGAATATCCTGAGATAGCCACGAAAGCACTGAAAACGTTGCTTCCATTTCCAACATCATATCTCTGCGAAGCAGAGTTTTCTGCAATGAATGCAACGAAAACTAAACTGCGGAATAGACTGGACATAAGGAACCCCCTTTGAGTATCGCTGTCTCCCATCACCCCCCGATGGGACCGTCTTGTTGCAGGAAAACAAGCCCAGGGCTCCCACTGATGCAGCGATATTGGTGTGTTGCAATAATTTTATATGCTCATACGAGGAAAATATGTAGTGTGTGTTTAATATCCCAATGTTACTTAAAATGCTATGATGCTATTACTTATAAGTGACTTATAATTAACTTATCACTATATTCATGCGAGGAAAATATGCGCTGTGTGTTTAATATTAAATTCATTAGATAAGCCCTTTTAGAAATGGAAGTGAGTGTATCAGCCACTTGTCACCCATATTCCAGTCGTGATTAACACCCCCCACCCCCGTCGGCCGGTCCACAGTGCAAAAAAGGTTGGGGACCCCTGTGATAAGGTACCCCATGCAAGGCTTATTGAGAAAGTAAGGAGGCATGGGATCCAAGGGGACCTTGCTTTGTGGATCCAGAACTAGCTTGCCCACAGAAAGCAAAGAGTGGTTGTAAACAGGTCATATTCTGAATGGAGGCTGGTAACCATGGAGTGCCTCAGGGATCTGTTCTGGGACCCCTACTCTTCGTGATTTTTATAAATGACCTGGATGAGGAAGTGGAGGGATGGGTTAGTAAACTTGCTGATAACACGAAGGTTGGGGGTGTTGTGGATAGTGTGGAGGACTGTCAGAGGTTACAGCGGGACATTGATAGGATGCAGAATGGGCTGAGAAGTGGCAGACGGAGTTCAACCCAGATAAGTGTGAAGTGGTTCATTTTGGTAGGTCAAATATGATGGCAGAATCTAGTATTAATGGTAAGACTCTTGGCAGTGTGGAGGATCAGAGGGATCTTGGGGTTCGAGTCCATAGGATACTCAAAGCTGCTGTGCAGGTTGACTCTGTGGTTAAGAAGGCATATGGTGCATTGGCCTTTATCAACCGTGGGATTGAGTTCAAGAGCCAAGAGGTAATGTTGCAGCTATATAGGAACCTGGTCAGACCCCACTTGGAGTACTGTGCTCAATTCTGGTCACCTCACTATAGGCAGGACGTGGAAACCATAGAAAGGGTGCAGAGGAGATTTACAAAGATGTTTCCTGGATTGGGGAGCACGCCTTATGAGAATAGGTTTAGTGAACTCGGCCTTTTCTGTTTGGAGCGATGGAGGATGAGATGTGACCTGATAGAGGTGTACAAGATGATGAGAGGCATTGATTGTGTGGATAGTCAGAGGCTTTTCCCAGGGCTGAAATGGCTAGCACCAGAGGGCATAGTTTTAAGGTGCTTGGAAGTAGGTACAGAGGAGATGTCAGGGGTAAATTTTTTACGCAGAGAGTGGTGAGTGTGTGGAATGGGCTGCTGGCAGTGGTGGTGGAGGCGGAAACTACAGCGTCTTTTAAGAGATTCCTGGATGGCTACATGGAGCTTAGAAAAATAGAGGGCTATGGGTAAAGCCGACGTACTTCTAAGGTAGGGACATGTTCATCACAGCTTTGTGGGCTGAAGGGCCTGTATTCTGCTGTATGTTTTCTATGTTCTATATTCAATGACTTAGCATCCGCACCTGTCTATGGCAATGAATTCCACAGATTCATCACCATCTGGCTAAAGAAATTCCTCCACATCTCTGTTCTAAATGGACGTTATTATATTCTGAGGCTGTGCCCTCCGGTCCGAGACTCTCCCCACTCTTGGAAAGACCTTCTCCATATCCACTCTATCTAGGCCTTTCAATATTCGAAAGGTTTCAATGAGATCCCCCTCCCCATTCTTCTGAACTCCAGCAAGTTCAGGCTCTGAGCCTCCAAACACTCCTCATATGTTAACCCTTTCATACCTGGAATCATTCTTGTCCTCACAAAATGAATGCCAATATTGCATTTAATTCCTTACCATCGATGCAACCAGCAAGTTAGCCTTTTGGAAGTCCTGCATGAGAACCCGCAAGTCCCTTTGCAACTCGGATTGTTTCATTTTTCTCCGTTTCGATCCTCTGTTCTACTGCACTCCTTTGTGTCTTACCTATGGAGTGTTTAAAACAAAATTCTTTTCTGCAAACCAACTTTTAAATGGTCCTGAGTCCTCCCCTATATTCCTATGGTTACTGGAAGTTAAAACAACAAGTCTACACCTGCAAACGCACTTTTGAATGGTTCTTCCTGTCATCTGGAATGAGCTGCCAGAGGAACTGGTTCAGGCAGGTGACTTAAAGGACAATCGGACAGGTATGTGGATAGAAAAGTTTTTGCAAGATATGAACCAAACGCGGTCAAATGGAATTAACTCAGGGAGGCAATTGGGTGAGCACGGAGGGTCTGGTCAGAAGGCCAGGTTACATGCTGTCCATTTTGGGAATGATTCCATTTGACCTGGAGTGACTCCGATCATGAGGCGGATGCCAGATAAGGATAAAATTCAAGATTGTTTAATGTCATTTCCTGTACACAAGTGGAAGGGAGAACAAATTAATTGTTACTCTGGATCAGACACAGCATAGAAGCAACAGAATACAATGAAGAACACAACGTTACTAATAAATAAAACACAATAAATAAAATAGAGCTTAGAAGATAAAATCGCATACATACATAAGGTAACTTGTGTACTTTGATTGTGGGTCCATAAAGTGACACTAGGCACAGGAGTGTCTGTACATATGGTGACTCTGACAGGAAATGATAAGGTGGTGGTGTTTGATGGTGTGGAGTGGGAGAGTGGTTCGAGGTAACCTTACTTCTGAGACGCAAAGATGGGTGTGTCAGCACCAAGTGTGGCTGTGTCAGATCCACTTTGAAGGCAGTGGAACACACCTTCCGCAGGCTGTGTGGACTCTTCACCATTCCGAGCGGGTGATTACGTACCTGTCTATCTCTGCCTCACCCTTGCAGGAGCCAGAATTTCTTCACGGATCTGTACCGGGCAACCTACATACTGGGGACAATCCACCAGGACCAGGAACTGTACACACAGGCACTGAAGTACTATCAAGCAGCGAGACAGTGGGCCCACAAGGCTGGCATGCAGGGAGAGTCGGACACTGCGGTCAGCCAGGGACAGGTATGTGGGTGGGCGTCCACTCTGTGTCCAGGCTGATGACCACGTGGAGGGCTTCACAGATCTCACCAAACCTCCCTCACACCCACCCCTTGCATGGGATGACTCTCCCTCAGTACCACCCTACCCACAGTGTGACCCTCCCTCGGTACCACCCCCCCTACAGCGTGACCCTCCCTCGGTCCCACCCTTCCCACAGTGTGACTCTCCCTCAGTACCACCCCTCCCACAGTGTGACCCTCCCTCGCTACCACCCCCTCCCCACAGTGTGAGCCTCTCTCGGTACCGCCCCTCCTACAGTGACCCTCCCTCGGTACCGCCCCTCCTACAGTGTGACCCTCCCTCGGTACCACCCCTCCCACAGTGTGACCCTCCCTCGGTACCACCCCCCCCCACAGTGTGACCCTCCCTCAGTACCGCCCCTCCCACAGTGTGACCCTCCCTCGGTACCACCCCTCCCACAGAGTGACCCTCCCTCGGTACCACCCCTCCCACAATGTGAGCCTCCCTCGGTACCACCCCTCCCACAGTGTGACCCTCCCTCGGTACCACCCTACCCACAGTGTGACCCTCCCTCGGTACCACCCCTCCCACAGTGTGACCCTCCCTCGGTACCACCTCTCCTACAGTGTGACCCTCCCTCGGTACCACCCTACCCACAGTGTGACCCTCCCTCGGTACCACCCCTCCCACAGTGTGACCTCCCTCGGTACCACCCCTCCCACAGTGTGACCCTCCCTCGGTACCACCCCTCCCACAGTGTGACCCTCCCTCGGTACCACCCCTCCTACAGTGTGACCCTCCCTCAATACCACCCCTCCCACAGTGTGACCCTCCCTCAGTACCACCCCTCCCACAGTGTGACCCTCCCTCGGTACCACCCCTCCTACAGTGTGACCCTCCCTCAATACCACCCCTCCCACAGTGTGACCCTCTCTCAGTACCACCCCTCCCACAGTGTGACCCTCCCTCAGTACCACCCCTCCTACAGTGTGACCCTCCCTCAGTACCACCCCTCCCACAGTGTGACCCTCCCTCAGTACCACCCCTCCTACAGTGTGACCCTCCCTCAGTACCACCCCTCCCACAGTGTGACCCTCCCTTGGTACCACCCCTCCTACAGTGTGACCCTCAGTACCACCCCTCCCACAGTGTGAGCCTCCCTCGGTACCACCCCTCCCACAGTGTGACCTCCCTCAGTACCACCCCTCCCACAGTGTGCCCTCCCTCGGTACCAACCCTCCCACAGTGTGACCTCCCTCAGTACCACCCCTCCCATAGTGTGAGCCTCCCTCGGTATCACCCCTCCCTCAGTACCACTCCTCCCACAGTGTGACCCTCCCACAGTGTGACACTCCCTCAGTACCACCCCTCCCACAGCGTGACCCTCCCTCAGTACCGCCCCTCCCACACCATGACCCTCCCTCGGTACTGACCCTCCCTCAGTACCACCCCCTCCCACAGTGTGACCCTCCCATAGCCCCTACGGCACTACAGCATGGTTAACGGTTGTTTCTTGCGCCAGGTCCAGCTGACTCTGGGTGAGTTTGCTGCTGCCAGCCTGCATCTGCAAAAGGCCCTTTCCCAGAACACCATCCCCAGTGATCAGAGGAACACGGTCAGGAAGCAGCTAAACAGAGGTGAGCAGTGGTCCAGGGGCACAGCTGGAAAACATCTCCCCAAATGGGGACACGAGCAGTGTATCCGTGTCTACAGTGGGACTGATACAGGACTGTGGGGAGAGAATGGATCAGTGGGATTAGTGTGGAGACTGACACAGGACTGTGGGGAGAGAGTGGGACAGTGGGATTAGTGTGGGATTGACACAGGACTGTGGGGAGAGATTGGGACAGTGGGAGTAGTGTGGGACTGACACAGGACTGTGGGGAGAGAGTGGATCAGTGGGATTAGTATGGGACTGACACAAGACTGTGGGGAGAGATTGGGACAGAGGGATTAGTGTGGGGACTGATACAGGATTGTTGGGAGATAGTGGGACAGTGGGATTAGTGTGGGGACTGATACAGGACTGTGGGGAGAGAGTGGGACAGTGGGATTAGTGTGGGACTGACAGAGGACTGTGGGGAGAGAGTGGATCAGTGGGATTAGTGTGGGACTGACACAGGACTCTGGGGAGTGAGTGGGACAGTGGGATTAGTGTGGGGACTGACACAGGACTGTGGGGAGAGATTCGGACAGTGGGATTAGTGTGGGGACTGATAGAGGATTGTGGGGAGAGAGTGGGACAGTGGGATTAGTGTGGGGACTGATACGGGGCACTGAGGAGAGAGTGGGACAGTGGGATTAGTGTGGGGATTGATACAGGACTGTGGGGAGAGAGTGGGACAGTGGGATTAGTGTGGGGACTGATAGAGGATTGTGGGGAGAGAGTGGGACAGTGGGATTAGTGTGGGGACTGATACGGGGCACTGAGGAGAGAGTGGGACAGTGGGATTAGTGTGGGGATTTATACAGGACTGTGGGGTGAGAGTGGGACAGTGGGATTAGTGTGGGGACTGATACAGGACTGTGGGCAGAGAATGGGACAGTGGGATTAGTGTGGGGACTGACACAGGACTGTGGGGAGGGAGTGGGACAGTGGGATTAGTGTGGGACTGACATAGAACTGTAGGGAGAGAGTGGATCAGGGGGATTAGTGTGGGACTGACACAGGACTGTGGGGAGAGAGTGGGACAGTGGGATTAGTGTAGGGACTGACACAGGACTGTGGGGAGAGATTGGGACAGTGGGATTAGTGTGGGGACTGACACAGGACTGTGGGGAGAGAGTGGGACAGTGGGATTAGTGTGGGGATTCATACAGGACTGTGGGGTGAGAGTGGGACAGTGGGATTAGTGTGGGGACTGATACAGGACTGTGGGGAGAGAGTGAGACAGTGGGATTAGTGTGGGGACTGATACAGGGGAGTGAGGAGAGTGGGACAGAGAGATTAGTGTGGGAATTGATACAGGACTGTGGCGAGAGAGTGGGACAGTGGGATTAGTGTGGGGACTGACACAGGACTGTGAGGAGAGAGTGGGACAGTCGGATTAGTGTGGGGACTGATACCGGAGTGTGGGGAGAGATTGGGGCAGGGAGATTAGTGTGGGGACTGATACAGGACTGTGGGGAGAGAGTGGGACAGTGGGATTAGTGTGGGGACAGACACAGGACTGTGGGGAGAGAGTGGGACAATGGAATTAGTGTGGGGACTGACACAGGACTGTGGGGAGAGAGTGGGACAGTGCGATTAGTGTGGGACTGACACAGGACTGTGGGGAGAGATTGGGACAGGGGGATTAGTGTGGGGACTGATAAAGGATTGTGGGGAGAGAGTGGGACAGGGGGATTAGTGTGGGGACTGATAAAGGATTGTTGGGAGAGAGTGGGACAGTGGGATTAGTGTGGGGACTGATACAGGGCAGTGAGGAGAGAGTGGGACAGTGGGATTAGTGTGGGGATTGATACAGGACTGTGGGGAGAGAGTGGGACAGTGGGATTAGTGTGGGGACTGACACAGGACTGTGGGGAGAGAGTGGGACAGTGGGATTAGTGTGGGGACTGATACAGGGCAGTGAGGAGAGAGTGGGACAGTGGGATAAGTGTGGGGATTGATACAGGACTGTGGGGAGAGAGTGGGACAGTGGGATTAGTGTGGGGACTGACACAGGACTGTGGGGAGAGAGTGGGACAGTGGGATTAGTGTGGGGATTGATACAGGACTGTGGGGAGAGAGTGGGACAGTGGGATTAGTGTGGGGACTGACACAGGACTGTGGGGAGAGTGTGGGACAGTGGGATTAGTGTGGGACGGACACAGGACTGTGGGGAGAGAGTGGATCAGTGGGATTAGTGTGGGACTGACACAGGACTGTGGGGAGAGAGTGGGACAGTGGGATTAGTGTGGGGACTGACACAGGACTGTAGGGAGAGATTGGGACAGGGGGATTAGTGTGGGGACTGATAGTGGATTGTGGGGAGAGAGTGGAACAGTGGGATTAGTGTGGGGACTGACACAGGACTGTGGGGAGAGTGTGGGACAGTGGGATTAGTGTGGGACGGACACAGGACTGTGGGGAGAGAGTGGATCAGTGGGATTAGTGTGGGACTGACACAGGACTGTGGGGAGAGAGTGGGACAGTGGGATTAGTGTGGGGACTGACACAGGACTGTAGGGAGAGATTGGGACAGGGGGATTAGTGTGGGGACTGATAGTGGATTGTGGGGAGAGAGTGGAACAGTGGGATTAGTGTGGGGACTGATACCGGACTCTGGGGAGAGAGTGGGACAGTGGGATTAGTGTGGGGACTGATACAGGATTGTGGGGAGAGAATGGGACAGTGGGATTAGTGTGGGGACTGACACAGGACTGTGGGGAGAGAGTGGGACAGTGGGATTAGTGTGGGACTGACACAGAACTGTCGGGAGAGAGTGGATCAGTGGGATTAGTGTGGGGACTGACACAGGACTGTGGGGAGAGAGTGGGACAGTGGGATTAGTGTGGGGACTGATACAGGACTGTGGCGAGAGAGTGGGACGGTGGGATTAGTGTGGGGACTGATACAGGGCAGTGAGGAGACAGTGCCACAGTGGGATTAGTGTTGGGACTGACACAGGACTGTGGGGAGAGAGTGGGACAGTGGGACTAGTGTGGGGATTGATACAGGACTGTGGGGAGAGAGTGGGACAGTGGGATTAGTGTGGGGACTGACACAGGACTGTGGGGAGAGAGTGGGACAGTGGGATTAGTGTGGGGACTGACACAGGACTGTGGGGAGAGATTGTGACGGGGGATTAGTGTGGGGACTGATACAGGATTGTTGGGAGAGAGTGGGACAGTGGGATTAGTGTGGGGACTGATACAGGGCAGTGAGGAGAGAGTGGGACAGTGGGATTAGTGTGGGGATTGATAAAGGACTGTGGGGAGAGAGTGGGACAGTGGGATTAGTGTGGGGACTGACACAGGACTGTGGGGAGAGAGTGGGACAATGGGATTAGTGTGGGGATTGATACAGGACTGTGGGGAGAGAGTGGGTCAGTGGGATTAGTGTGGGGAATGACACAGGACTGTGGGGAGAGAGTGGGACAGTGGGATTCCTGTGGGGATTGATGCAGGACTGTGGGGAGAGAATGGGACAGTGGGATTAGTGTGGGGACTGACACAGGACTGTGGGGAGAGAGTGGGACAGTGGGATTAGTGTGGGGACTGACACAGGACTGTGGAGAGAGAGTGGATCAGTGGGATTAGTGTGGGACTGACAGAGGACTGTGGGGAGAGAGTGGATCAGTGGAATTAGTGTGGGACTGACACAGGACTGTGGGGAGAGATTGGGACAGTGGGATTAGTGTGGGGACTGATACAGGATTGTGGGGAGAGAGTGGAACAGTGGGATTAGTGTGGGGACTGATACCGGACTGTGGGGCGAGAGTGGGACAGTGTATTAGTGTGGGGATTGATACAGGACTGTGGGGTGAGAATGGGACATTGGGATTAGTGCGGGGACTGGTACAGGACTGTGGAGAGAGAGTGGGACAGTGGGATTAATGTGGGGACTGACACAGGACTGTGGGGAGAGAGTGGATCAGTGGGATTATTTTGGGGACTGACACAGGACTGTGGGGAGAGATTGGGACAGGGGGATTAGTGTGGGGACTGATACAGGATTGTGGGGAGAGAGTGGGACAGTGGGATTAGAGTGGGGACTGATACAGGGCAGTGAGGAGAGAGTGGGACAGTGGGATTAGTGTGGGGATTCATACAGGACTGTGGGGAGAGAGTGGGACAGTGGGATTAGTGTGGGGACTGACAGAGGACTGGGGAGAGAGTGGGACAGTGGGATTAGTGTGGGACTGACACAGGACTGTGGGGAGAGAGTGGATCAGTGGGATTAGTGTGGGACTGACACAGGACTGTGGGGAGAGAGTGGGACAGTGGGATTAGTGTGGGGATTGATACAGGACTGTGGGAAGAGAGTGGGACAGTGGAATTAGTGTGGGGACAGACACAGGACTGTGGTGAGAGAGTGGGATAGTGGGAGTAGTGTGGTACTGACACAGGACTGTGGGGAGAGAGTGGGACAGTGGGATTAGTGTGGGACTGACACAGGACTGTGGGGAGAGAGTGGATCAGTGGGATTAGTGTGGGCCTGACACAGAACTGTGGGGAGAGAGTGGGACAGTGGGATTAGTGTGGGGACTGACACAGGACTGTGGGGAGAGATTGGGACAGGGGGATTAGTGTGGGGACTGATACAGGACTATGGGGAGAGAGTGGATCAGTGGGATTAGTGTGGGATTGACACAGGACTGTGGGGAGAGAGTGGGACAGTGGGATTAGTGTGGGGATTGATATAGGACTGTGGGGAGAGAGTGGGACAGTGGGATTAGTGTGGGAACTGACACAGGACTGTGGGGAGAGAGTGGGACAGTGGGATTACTGTGGAGATTGATACAGGACTGTGGGGAGAGAGTGGGACAGTGGGATTAGTGTGGGGATTGATGCAGGACTGTGGGGAGAAAGTGGGACAGTGGGATTAGTGTGGGGACTGACACAGGACTGTGGGGAGAGAGTGGGACAGTGGGATTACTGTGGGGATTGACACAGGACTGTGGGGACAGATTGCGACAGGGTGATTAGTGTGGGGATTGACAGGACTGTGGGGAGACAGTGGATCAGTGGGATTAGTGTGGGACTGACACAGGACTGTGGGGAGAGAGTGGGACAGTGGGATTAGTGTGGGGACTGATACAGGATTGTGGGGAGAGAGTGGGACAGTGGGGTTAGTGTGGGGACTGATACCGGACTGTGGGGAGACAGTGGGACAGTGTATTAGTGTGGGGATTGATACAGGACCGTGGGGAGAGATTGGGACAGTGGGATTAGTGTGGGACTGACACAGGACTGTGGGGAGAGAGTGGATCAGTGGGATTAGTGTGGGACTGACACAGGACTGTGGGGAGAGAGTGGGACAGTGGGATTAGTGTGGGGACTGACACAGGACTGTGGGCAGAGATTGGGACAGGGGGATTAGTGTGGGGACTCACACAGGACTGTGGGGAGAGAGTGGGACAGTGGGATTAGTGTGGGGACTGATACAGGGCAGTAAGGAGAGAGTGGGACAGTGGGATTAGTGTGGGGATTGATACAGAACTGTGGGAAGAGAGTGGGACAGTGGAATTAGTGTGGGGACAGAAACAGGACTGTGGGGAGAGAGTGGGACAGTGGGAGTAGTGTGGGACTGACACAGGACTGTGGGGAGAGAGTGGATCAGTGGGATTAGTGTGGGACTGACACAGGACTGTGGGGAGAGAGTGGGACAGTGGGATTACTGTGTGGATTGATACAGGACTGTGGGGAGAGAGTGGGACAGTGGGATTAGTGTGGGGACTGACACAGGACTGTGGGGAGAGAGTGGGACAGTGGGATTAGTGTGGGGACTAACACAGGACTGTTGGGAGAGAGTGGGACAGTGGGATTAGTGTGGGGATTGATACAGGACCGTGGGGAGAGAGTGGGACAGTGGGATTAGTGTGGGGACTGACACAGGACTGTGGGGAGAGAGTGGGACAGTGGGATTAGTGTGGGGACTGATATGGGGCAGTGAGGAGAGAGTGGGACAGTGGGATTAGTGTGGGGACTGATACAGGATTGTGGGGAGAGAGTGGGACAGTGGGGTTAGTGTGGGGACTGATACCGGACTGCGGGGAGACAGTGGGACACTGTATTAGTGTGGGGATTGATACGGGACTGTGGGGAGAGAGTGGGACAGTGGGATTAGTGTGGGGACTGATACCGGACTGCGGGGAGACAGTGGGACACTGTATTAGTGTGGGGATTGATACGGGACTGTGGGGAGAGAGTGGGACAGTGGGATTAGTGTGGGGACTGATACCGGACTGCGGGGAGACAGTGGGACACTGTATTAGTGTGGGGATTGATACGGGACTGTGGGGAGAGAGTGGATCAGTGGGATTAGTGTGGGACTGACACAGGACTGTGGGGAGAGAGTGGGACAGTGGGATTAGTGTGGGGACTGGTACAGGGCAGTGAGGAGAGAGTGGGACAGTGGAATTAGTGTGGGGATTCATACAGGACTGTGGGGAGAGAGTGGGACAGTGGGATTAGTGTGTGGACCCACAGAGGACTGTGGGGAGAGAGTGGGACAGTGGGATTAGTGTGGGACTGACACAGAACTGTGGGGAGAGAGTGGATCAGTGGGATTAGTGTGGGACTGACACAGGACTGTGGGGAGAGAATGGGACAGTGGAATTAGTGTGGGGACTGATACAGGGCAGTGAGGAGAGAGTGGGACAGTGGGATTAGTGTGGGGATTCATACAGGACTGTGGGGAGAGAGTGGGACAGTGGGATTAGTGTGGGGACTGACAGAGGACTGTGGGGAGAGAGTGGGACAGTGGGATTAGTGTGGGGACTGACAGAGGACTGTGGGGAGAGAGTGGGACAGTGGGATTAGTGTGGGGACTGACACAGGACTGTGGGGAGAGAGTGGGACAGTGGGATTAGTGTGGGGACTGACACAGGACTGTGGGGAGAGAGTGGGACAGTGGGATTAGTGTGGGGATTGATACAGGACTGTGGGGTGAGAGTGGGACAGTGGGATTAGTGTGGGGATTGATACAGGACTGTTGGGAGAGAGTGGGACAGTGGGATTTGTGTGGGAATTGACACAGGACTGTGGGTAGAGAGTGGGACAGTGGGATTAGTGTGGGACTGACACAGGACTGTGGGGAGAGAGTGGATCAGTGGGATTAGTGTGGGACTGACAGAGGACTGTGGGGAGAGAGTGGGACAGTGGGATTAGTGTGGGGACTGATACAGGACTGTGGGGAGAGAGTGGGACAGTGGGATTAGTGTGGGACTGACACAGGACTGTGGGGAGAGAGTGGGACAGTGGGATTAGTGTGAGGACTGATACCGGACTGTGAGGAGAGAGTGGGACAGTGGGATTAATGTGGGGACTGATACAGGACTGTGGGGTGAGAGTGGGACAGTGGGATTAGTGTGGGAACTGATACAGGACTGTGGGGAGAGAGTCGGACAGTGGGATTTGTGTGGGGACTGACACAGGACTGTGGGTAGAGAGTGGGACAGTGTGAGTAGTGTGGGACTGACACAGGACTGTGGGGAGAGAGTGGATCAGTGGGATTAGTGTGGGGACTGATACAGGACTGTGGGGAGAGAGTGGGACAGTGGGATTAGTGTGGGGACTGATACAGGGCAGTGAGGAGAGAGTGGGACAGTGGGATTAGTGTGGGGATTGATACAGGACTGTGGGGAGAGAGTGGGACAGTGGGATTAGTGTGGTGACTGACACAGGACTGTGGGGAGAGAGAGGATCAGTGGGATTAGTGTGGAGACTGACACAGGACTGTGGGGAGAGAGTGGGACAGTGAGATTAGTGTGGAGACTGACACAGGACTGTGGGGAGAGAGTGGGACAGTGGGATTCGTGTGGGGACTGACACAGGACTGTGGGGAGAGAGTGGGACGGGGGATTAGTGTGGGGACTGTACAGGACTGCGGGGAGAGATTGGGACAGTGGGATTAGTGTGGGACTGACACAGGACTGTGGGGAGAGAGTGGATCAGAGGGATTAGTGTGGGACTGACACAGGACTGTGGGAAGAGAGTGGGACAGTGGAATTAGTGTGGGGACAGACACAGGACTGTGGTGAGAGAGTTGGACAGTGGGAGTAGTGTGGTACTGACACAGGACTGTGGGGAGAGAGTGGGACAGTGGGATTAGTGTGGGACTGACACAGGACTGTGGGGAGAGAGTGGATCAGTGGGATTAGTGTGGGCCTGACACAGAACTGTGGGGAGAGAGTGGGACAGTGGGATTAGTGTGGGGACTGACACAGGACTGTGGGGAGAGATTGGGACAGGGGGATTAGTGTGGGGACTGATACAGGACTATGGGGAGAGAGTGGATCAGTGGGATTAGTGTGGGATTGACACAGGACTGTGGGGAGAGAGTGGGACAGTGGGATTAGTGTGGGGATTGATATAGGACTGTGGGGAGAGAGTGGGACAGTGGGATTACTGTGGGGATTGACACAGGACTGTGGGGACAGATTGCGACAGGGTGATTAGTGTGGGGATTGACAGGACTGTGGGGAGACAGTGGATCAGTGGGATTAGTGTGGGACTGACACAGGACTGTGGGGAGAGAGTGGGACAGTGGGATTAGTGTGGGGACTGATACAGGATTGTAGGGAGAGAGTGGGACAGTGGGGTTAGTGTGGGGACTGATACCGGACTGTGGGGAGACAGTGGGACAGTGTATTAGTGTGGGGATTGATACAGGACTGTGGGGAGAGATTGGGACAGTGGGATTAGTGTGGGACTGACACAGGACTGTGGGGAGAGAGTAGGACAGTGGGATTAGTGTGGGACTGACACAGAACTGTGGGGAGAGAGTGGATCAGTGGGATTAGTGTGGGACTGACACAGGACTGTGGGGAGAGAGTGGGACAGTGGGATTAGTGTGGGGACTGACACAGGACTGTGGGCAGAGATTGGGACAGGGGGATTAGTGTGGGGACTCACACAGGACTGTGGGGAGAGAGTGGGACAGTGGGATTAGTGTGGGGACTGATACAGGGCAGTAAGGAGAGAGTGGGACAGTGGGATTAGTGTGGGGACAGACACAGGACTGTGGGGAGAGAGTGGGACAGTGGGAGTAGTGTGGGACTGACACAGGACTGTGGGGAGAGAGTGGATCAGTGGGATTAGTGTGGGACTGACACAGGACTGTGGGGAGAGAGTGGGACAGTGGGATTAGTGTGGGGACTGATACAGGACTGTGGGGAGAGAGTGGGACAGTGGGATATGTGTGGGGACTGACAGAGGACTGTGGGGAGAGAGTGGATCAGTGGGATTAGTGTGGGACTGACACAGGACTGTGGGGAGAGAGTGGGACAGTGGGATTACTGTGTGGATTGATACAGGACTGTGGGGAGAGAGTGGGACAGTGGGATTAGTGTGGGGACTGACACAGGACTGTGGGGAGAGAGTGGGACAGTGGGATTAGTGTGGGGACTAACACAGGACTGTTGGGAGAGAGTGGGACAGTGGGATTAGTGTGGGGATTGATACAGGACCGTGGGGAGAGAGTGGGACAGTGGGATTAGTGTGGGGACTGACACAGGACTGTGGGGAGAGAGTGGGACAGTGGGATTAGTGTGGGGACTGATATGGGGCAGTGAGGAGAGAGTGGGACAGTGGGATTAGTGTGGGGACTGATACAGGATTGTGGGGAGAGAGTGGGACAGTGGGGTTAGTGTGGGGACTGATACCGGACTGCGGGGAGACAGTGGGACACTGTATTAGTGTGGGGATTGATACGGGACTGTGGGGAGAGAGTGGGACAGTGGGATTAGTGTGGGGACTGATACCGGACTGCGGGGAGACAGTGGGACACTGTATTAGTGTGGGGATTGATACGGGACTGTGGGGAGAGAGTGGGACAGTGGGATTAGTGTGGGGACTGATACCGGACTGCGGGGAGACAGTGGGACACTGTATTAGTGTGGGGATTGATACGGGACTGTGGGGAGAGAGTGGATCAGTGGGATTAGTGTGGGACTGACACAGGACTGTGGGGAGAGAGTGGGACAGTGGGATTAGTGTGGGGACTGGTACAGGGCAGTGAGGAGAGAGTGGGACAGTGGAATTAGTGTGGGGATTCATACAGGACTGTGGGGAGAGAGTGGGACAGTGGGATTAGTGTGTGGACCCACAGAGGACTGTGGGGAGAGAGTGGGACAGTGGGATTAGTGTGGGACTGACACAGAACTGTGGGGAGAGAGTGGATCAGTGGGATTAGTGTGGGACTGACACAGGACTGTGGGGAGAGAATGGGACAGTGGAATTAGTGTGGGGACTGATACAGGGCAGTGAGGAGAGAGTGGGACAGTGGGATTAGTGTGGGGATTCATACAGGACTGTGGGGAGAGAGTGGGACAGTGGGATTAGTGTGGGGACTGACAGAGGACTGTGGGGAGAGAGTGGGACAGTGGGATTAGTGTGGGGACTGACAGAGGACTGTGGGGAGAGAGTGGGACAGTGGGATTAGTGTGGGACTGACACAGAACTGTCGGGAGAGAGTGGGACAGTGGGATTAGTGTAGGGACTGACACAGGACTGTGGGGAGAGAGTGGGACAGTGGGATTAGTGTGGGGACTGATACAGGGCAGTGAGGAGAGAGTGGGACAGTGGGATTAGTGTGGGGACTGACACAGGACTGTGGGGAGAGAGTGGGACAGTGGGATTAGTGTGGGGACTAACACAGGACTGTTGGGAGAGAGTGGGACAGTGGGATTAGTGTGGGGATTGATACAGGACCGTGGGGAGAGAGTGGGACAGTGGGATTAGTGTGGGGACTGACACAGGACTGTGGGGAGAGAGTGGGACAGTGGGATTAGTGTGGGGACTGATATGGGGCAGTGAGGAGAGAGTGGGACAGTGGGATTAGTGTGGGGACTGATACAGGATTGTGGGGAGAGAGTGGGACAGTGGGGTTAGTGTGGGGACTGATACCGGACTGCGGGGAGACAGTGGGACACTGTATTAGTGTGGGGATTGATACGGGACTGTGGGGAGAGAGTGGGACAGTGGGATTAGTGTGGGGACTGATACCGGACTGCGGGGAGACAGTGGGACACTGTATTAGTGTGGGGATTGATACGGGACTGTGGGGAGAGAGTGGGACAGTGGGATTAGTGTGGGGACTGATACCGGACTGCGGGGAGACAGTGGGACACTGTATTAGTGTGGGGATTGATACGGGACTGTGGGGAGAGAGTGGATCAGTGGGATTAGTGTGGGACTGACACAGGACTGTGGGGAGAGAGTGGGACAGTGGGATTAGTGTGGGGACTGGTACAGGGCAGTGAGGAGAGAGTGGGACAGTGGAATTAGTGTGGGGATTCATACAGGACTGTGGGGAGAGAGTGGGACAGTGGGATTAGTGTGTGGACCCACAGAGGACTGTGGGGAGAGAGTGGGACAGTGGGATTAGTGTGGGACTGACACAGAACTGTGGGGAGAGAGTGGATCAGTGGGATTAGTGTGGGACTGACACAGGACTGTGGGGAGAGAATGGGACAGTGGAATTAGTGTGGGGACTGATACAGGGCAGTGAGGAGAGAGTGGGACAGTGGGATTAGTGTGGGGATTCATACAGGACTGTGGGGAGAGAGTGGGACAGTGGGATTAGTGTGGGGACTGACAGAGGACTGTGGGGAGAGAGTGGGACAGTGGGATTAGTGTGGGGACTGACAGAGGACTGTGGGGAGAGAGTGGGACAGTGGGATTAGTGTGGGGACTGACACAGGACTGTGGGGAGAGAGTGGGACAGTGGGATTAGTGTGGGGACTGACACAGGACTGTGGGGAGAGAGTGGGACAGTGGGATTAGTGTGGGGATTGATACAGGACTGTGGGGTGAGAGTGGGACAGTGGGATTAGTGTGGGGATTGATACAGGACTGTTGGGAGAGAGTGGGACAGTGGGATTTGTGTGGGAATTGACACAGGACTGTGGGTAGAGAGTGGGACAGTGGGATTAGTGTGGGACTGACACAGGACTGTGGGGAGAGAGTGGATCAGTGGGATTAGTGTGGGACTGACAGAGGACTGTGGGGAGAGAGTGGGACAGTGGGATTAGTGTGGGGACTGATACAGGACTGTGGGGAGAGAGTGGGACAGTGGGATTAGTGTGGGACTGACACAGGACTGTGGGGAGAGAGTGGGACAGTGGGATTAGTGTGGGGACTGATACCGGACTGTGAGGAGAGAGTGGGACAGTGGGATTAATGTGGGGACTGATACAGGACTGTGGGGAGAGAGTGGGACAGTGTATTAGTGTGGGACTGACACAGGACTGTGGGGTGAGAGTGGGACAGTGGGATTAGTGTGGGAACTGATACAGGACTGTGGGGAGAGAGTCGGACAGTGGGATTTGTGTGGGGACTGACACAGGACTGTGGGTAGAGAGTGGGACAGTGTGAGTAGTGTGGGACTGACACAGGACTGTGGGGAGAGAGTGGATCAGTGGGATTAGTGTGGGGACTGATACAGGACTGTGGGGAGAGAGTGGGACAGTGGGATTAGTGTGGGGACTGATACAGGGCAGTGAGGAGAGAGTGGGACAGTGGGATTAGTGTGGGGATTGATACAGGACTGTGGGGAGAGAGTGGGACAGTGGGATTAGTGTGGTGACTGACACAGGACTGTGGGGAGAGAGAGGATCAGTGGGATTAGTGTGGAGACTGACACAGGACTGTGGGGAGAGAGTGGGACAGTGAGATTAGTGTGGAGACTGACACAGGACTGTGGGGAGAGAGTGGGACAGTGGGATTCGTGTGGGGACTGACACAGGACTGTGGGGAGAGAGTGGGACGGGGGATTAGTGTGGGGACTGTACAGGACTGCGGGGAGAGATTGGGACAGTGGGATTAGTGTGGGACTGACACAGGACTGTGGGGAGAGAGTGGATCAGAGGGATTAGTGTGGGACTGACACAGGACTGTGGGAAGAGAGTGGGACAGTGGAATTAGTGTGGGGACAGACACAGGACTGTGGTGAGAGAGTTGGACAGTGGGAGTAGTGTGGTACTGACACAGGACTGTGGGGAGAGAGTGGGACAGTGGGATTAGTGTGGGACTGACACAGGACTGTGGGGAGAGAGTGGATCAGTGGGATTAGTGTGGGCCTGACACAGAACTGTGGGGAGAGAGTGGGACAGTGGGATTAGTGTGGGGACTGACACAGGACTGTGGGGAGAGATTGGGACAGGGGGATTAGTGTGGGGACTGATACAGGACTATGGGGAGAGAGTGGATCAGTGGGATTAGTGTGGGATTGACACAGGACTGTGGGGAGAGAGTGGGACAGTGGGATTAGTGTGGGGATTGATATAGGACTGTGGGGAGAGAGTGGGACAGTGGGATTACTGTGGGGATTGACACAGGACTGTGGGGACAGATTGCGACAGGGTGATTAGTGTGGGGATTGACAGGACTGTGGGGAGACAGTGGATCAGTGGGATTAGTGTGGGACTGACACAGGACTGTGGGGAGAGAGTGGGACAGTGGGATTAGTGTGGGGACTGATACAGGATTGTAGGGAGAGAGTGGGACAGTGGGGTTAGTGTGGGGACTGATACCGGACTGTGGGGAGACAGTGGGACAGTGTATTAGTGTGGGGATTGATACAGGACTGTGGGGAGAGATTGGGACAGTGGGATTAGTGTGGGACTGACACAGGACTGTGGGGAGAGAGTAGGACAGTGGGATTAGTGTGGGACTGACACAGAACTGTGGGGAGAGAGTGGATCAGTGGGATTAGTGTGGGACTGACACAGGACTGTGGGGAGAGAGTGGGACAGTGGGATTAGTGTGGGGACTGACACAGGACTGTGGGCAGAGATTGGGACAGGGGGATTAGTGTGGGGACTCACACAGGACTGTGGGGAGAGAGTGGGACAGTGGGATTAGTGTGGGGACTGATACAGGGCAGTAAGGAGAGAGTGGGACAGTGGGATTAGTGTGGGGACAGACACAGGACTGTGGGGAGAGAGTGGGACAGTGGGAGTAGTGTGGGACTGACACAGGACTGTGGGGAGAGAGTGGATCAGTGGGATTAGTGTGGGACTGACACAGGACTGTGGGGAGAGAGTGGGACAGTGGGATTAGTGTGGGGACTGATACAGGACTGTGGGGAGAGAGTGGGACAGTGGGATATGTGTGGGGACTGACAGAGGACTGTGGGGAGAGAGTGGATCAGTGGGATTAGTGTGGGACTGACACAGGACTGTGGGGAGAGAGTGGGACAGTGGGATTACTGTGTGGATTGATACAGGACTGTGGGGAGAGAGTGGGACAGTGGGATTAGTGTGGGGACTGACACAGGACTGTGGGGAGAGAGTGGGACAGTGGGATTAGTGTGGGGACTAACACAGGACTGTTGGGAGAGAGTGGGACAGTGGGATTAGTGTGGGGATTGATACAGGACCGTGGGGAGAGAGTGGGACAGTGGGATTAGTGTGGGGACTGACACAGGACTGTGGGGAGAGAGTGGGACAGTGGGATTAGTGTGGGGACTGATATGGGGCAGTGAGGAGAGAGTGGGACAGTGGGATTAGTGTGGGGACTGATACAGGATTGTGGGGAGAGAGTGGGACAGTGGGGTTAGTGTGGGGACTGATACCGGACTGCGGGGAGACAGTGGGACACTGTATTAGTGTGGGGATTGATACGGGACTGTGGGGAGAGAGTGGGACAGTGGGATTAGTGTGGGGACTGATACCGGACTGCGGGGAGACAGTGGGACACTGTATTAGTGTGGGGATTGATACGGGACTGTGGGGAGAGAGTGGGACAGTGGGATTAGTGTGGGGACTGATACCGGACTGCGGGGAGACAGTGGGACACTGTATTAGTGTGGGGATTGATACGGGACTGTGGGGAGAGAGTGGATCAGTGGGATTAGTGTGGGACTGACACAGGACTGTGGGGAGAGAGTGGGACAGTGGGATTAGTGTGGGGACTGGTACAGGGCAGTGAGGAGAGAGTGGGACAGTGGAATTAGTGTGGGGATTCATACAGGACTGTGGGGAGAGAGTGGGACAGTGGGATTAGTGTGTGGACCCACAGAGGACTGTGGGGAGAGAGTGGGACAGTGGGATTAGTGTGGGACTGACACAGAACTGTGGGGAGAGAGTGGATCAGTGGGATTAGTGTGGGACTGACACAGGACTGTGGGGAGAGAATGGGACAGTGGAATTAGTGTGGGGACTGATACAGGGCAGTGAGGAGAGAGTGGGACAGTGGGATTAGTGTGGGGATTCATACAGGACTGTGGGGAGAGAGTGGGACAGTGGGATTAGTGTGGGGACTGACAGAGGACTGTGGGGAGAGAGTGGGACAGTGGGATTAGTGTGGGGACTGACAGAGGACTGTGGGGAGAGAGTGGGACAGTGGGATTAGTGTGGGACTGACACAGAACTGTCGGGAGAGAGTGGGACAGTGGGATTAGTGTAGGGACTGACACAGGACTGTGGGGAGAGAGTGGGACAGTGGGATTAGTGTGGGGACTGATACAGGGCAGTGAGGAGAGAGTGGGACAGTGGGATTAGTGTGGGGACTGACACAGGACTGTGGGGAGAGAGTGGGACAGTGGGATTAGTGTGGGGACTGACACAGGACTGTGGGGAGAGAGTGGGACAGTGGGATTAGTGTGGGGATTGATACAGGACTGTGGGGTGAGAGTGGGACAGTGGGATTAGTGTGGGGATTGATACAGGACTGTTGTGAGAGAGTGGGACAGTGGGATTTGTGTGGGAATTGACACAGGACTGTGGGTAGAGAGTGGGACAGTGGGATTAGTGTGGGACTGACACAGGACTGTGGGGAGAGAGTGGATCAGTGGGATTAGTGTGGGACTGACAGAGGACTGTGGGAAGAGAGTGGGACAGTGGGATTAGTGTGGGGACTGATACAGGACTGTGGGGAGAGAGTGGGACAGTGGGATTAGTGTGGGACTGACACAGGACTGTGGGGAGAGAGTGGGACAGTGGGATTAGTGTGGGACTGACACAGGACTGTGGGGAGAGAGTGGGACAGTGGGATTAATGTGGGGACTGATACAGGACTGTGGGGAGAGAGTGGGACAGTGTATTAGTGTGGGACTGACACAGGACTGTGGGGTGAGAGTGGGACAGTGGGATTAGTGTGGGAACTGATACAGGACTGTGGGGAGAGAGTCGGACAGTGGGATTTGTGTGGGGACTGACACAGGACTGTGGGTGGAGAGTGGGACAGTGTGAGTAGTGTGGGACTGACACAGGACTGTGGGGAGAGAGTGGGACAGTGGGATTAGTGTGGGGACTGATACAGGACTGTGGGGAGAGAGTGGGACAGTGGGATTAGTGTGGGGACTGATACAGGGCAGTGAGGAGAGAGTGGGACAGTGGGATTAGTGTGGTGACTGACACAGGACTGTGGGGAGAGAGAGGATCAGTGGGATTAGTGTGGAGACTGACACAGGACTGTGGGGAGAGAGTGGGACAGTGGGATTAGTGTGGAGACTGACACAGGACTGTGGGGAGAGAGTGGGACAGTGAGATTAGTGTGGAGACTGACACAGGACTGTGGGGAGAGAGTGGGACAGTGGGATTCGTGTGGGGACTGACACAGGACTGTGGGGTGAGAGTGGGACAGTGGGATTAGTGTGGGGATTGATACAGGACTGTGGGGAGAGAGTGGGACAGTGGGATTATTGTGGGGACTGACACAGGACTGTGGGGAGAGAGTGGATCAGAGGGATTAGTGTGGGACTGACACAGGACTGTGGGGAGAGAGTGGGACAGTGGGATTAGTGTGGGGACTGACACAGGACTGTAGGGAGAGAGTGGGACAGTGGGATTAGTGTGGGGACTGATACAGGACTGTGGGGAAAGATTGGGACGGGGGATTAGTGTGGGGACTGTACAGGACTGCGGGGAGAGATTGGGACAGTGGGATTAGTGTGGGACTGACACAGGACTGTGGGGAGAGAGTGGATCAGAGGGATTAGTGTGGGACTGACACAGGACTGTGGGGAGAGAGTGGGACAGTGGGATTAGTGTGGGGACTGACACAGGACTGTAGGGAGAGATTGGGACGGGGGATTAGTGTGGGGACTGATACAGGATTGTGGGGAGAGAGTGGGACAGTGGGATTAGTGTGGGGACTGACACAGGACTGTAGGGAGAGATTGGGACAGGGGGATTAGTGTGGGGACTGATACAGGATTGTGGGGAGAGAGTGGGACAGTGGGATTAGAGTGGGGACTGATACAGGGCAGTGAGGAGAGAGTGGGACAGTGGGATTAGTGTGGGGATTCATACAGGACTGTGGGGAGAGAGTGGGACAGTGGGATTAGTGTGGGGACTGGTACAGGGCAGTGAGGAGAGAGTGGGACAGTGGGATTAGTGTGGGGATTGATACAGGACTGTGGGGCGAGAGTGGGACAGTGGGATTAGTGTGGGGACTGACACAGGACTGTGGGGAGAGAGTGGATCAGTGGGATTAGTGTGGGACTGACACAGGACTGTGGGGAGAGAGTGGATCAGTGGGATTAGTGTGGGACTGACACAGGACTGTGGGGAGAGAGTGGGACAGTGGGATTAGTGTGGGGATTGATACAGGACTGTGGGAAGAGAGTGGGACAGTGGAATTAGTGTGGGGACAGACACAGGACTGTGGTGAGAGAGTGGGACAGTGGGAGTAGTGTGGTACTGACACAGGACTGTGGGGAGAGAGTGGGACAGTGGGATTAGTGTGGGACTGACACAGGACTGTGGGGAGAGAGTGGATCAGTGGGATTAGTGTGGGCCTGACACAGAACTGTGGGGAGAGAGTGGGACAGTGGTATTAGTGTGGGGACTGACACAGGACTGTGGGGAGAGATTGGGACAGGGGGATTAGTGTGGGGACTGATACAGGACTATGGGGAGAGAGTGGATCAGTGGGATTAGTGTGGGATTGACACAGGACTGTGGGGAGAGAGTGGGACAGTGGGATTAGTGTGGGGATTGATATAGGACTGTGGGGAGAGAGTGGGACAGTGGGATTAGTGTGGGGACTGACACAGGACTGTGGGGAGAGAGTGGGACAGTGGGATTACTGTGGAGATTGATACAGGACTGTGCGGAGAGAGTGGGACAGTGGGATTAATGCGGGGACTGACACAGGACTGTGGGGAGAGAGTGGGACAGTGGGATTAGTGTGGGGATTGATGCAGGACTGTGGGGAGAAAGTGGGACAGTGGGATTAGTGTGGGGACTGACACAGGACTGTGGGGAGAGAGTGGGACAGTGGGATTACTGTGGGGATTGACACAGGACTGTGGGGACAGATTGCGACAGGGTGATTAGTGTGGGGATTGACAGGACTGTGGGGAGACAGTGGATCAGTGGGATTAGTGTGGGACTGACACAGGACTGTGGGGAGAGAGTGGGACAGTGGGATTAGTGTGGGGACTGATACAGGATTGTGGGGAGAGAGTGGGACAGTGGGGTTAGTGTGGGGACTGATACCGGACTGTGGGGAGACAGTGGGACAGTGTATTAGTGTGGGGATTGATACAGGACTGTGGGGAGAGATTGGGACAGTGGGATTAGTGTGGGACTGACACAGGACTGTGGGGAGAGAGTAGGACAGTGGGATTAGTGTGGGACTGACACAGAACTGTGGGGGGGAGAGTGGATCAGTGGGATTAGTGTGAGACTGACACAGGACTGTGGGGAGAGAGTGGGACAGTGGGATTAGTGTGGGGACTGACACAGGACTGTGGGCAGAGATTGGGACAGGGGGATTAGTGTGGGGACTCACACAGGACTGTGGGGAGAGAGTGGGACAGTGGGATTAGTGTGGGGACTGATACAGGGCAGTAAGGAGAGAGTGGGACAGTGGGATTAGTGTGGGGATTGATACAGAACTGTGGGAAGAGAGTGGGACAGTGGAATTAGTGTGGGGACAGACACAGGACTGTGGGGAGAGAGTGGGACAGTGGGAGTAGTGTGGGACTGACACAGGACTGTGGGGAGAGAGTGGGACAGTGGGATTAGTGTGGGGACTGATACAGGACTGTGGGGAGAGAGTGGGACAGTGGGATATGTGTGGGGACTGACAGAGGACTGTGGGGAGAGAGTGGATCAGTGGGATTAGTGTGGGACTGACACAGGACTGTGGGGGAGAGAGTGGGACAGTGGGATTACTGTGTGGATTGATACAGGACTGTGGGGAGAGAGTGGGACAGTGGGATTAGTGTGGGGACTGACACAGGACTGTGGGGAGAGAGTGGGACAGTGGGATTAGTGTGGGGACTAACACAGGACTGTTGGGAGAGAGTGGGACAGTGGGATTAGTGTGGGGATTGATACAGGACCGTGGGGAGAGAGTGGGACAGTGGGATTAGTGTGGGGACTGACACAGGACTGTGGGGAGAGAGTGGGACAGTGGGATTAGTGTGGGGACTGATATGGGGCAGTGAGGAGAGAGTGGGACAGTGGGATTAGTGTGGGGACTGATACAGGATTGTGGGGAGAGAGTGGGACAGTGGGGTTAGTGTGGGGACTGATACCGGACTGCGGGGAGACAGTGGGACACTGTATTAGTGTGGGGATTGATACGGGACTGTGGGGAGAGAGTGGGACAGTGGGATTAGTGTGGGGACTTATACCGGACTGCGGGGAGACAGTGGGACACTGTATTAGTGTGGGGATTGATACGGGACTGTGGGGAGAGAGTGGGACAGTGGGATTAGTGTGGGGACTGATACCGGACTGCGGGGAGACAGTGGGACACTGTATTAGTGTGGGGATTGATACGGGACTGTGGGGAGAGAGTGGATCAGTGGGATTAGTGTGGGACTGACACAGGACTGTGGGGAGAGAGTGGGACAGTGGGATTAGTGTGGGGACTGGTACAGGGCAGTGAGGAGAGAGTGGGACAGTGGAATTAGTGTGGGGATTCATACAGGACTGTGGGGAGAGAGTGGGACAGTGGGATTAGTGTGTGGACCCACAGAGGACTGTGGGGAGAGAGTGGGACAGTGGGATTAGTGTGGGACTGACACAGAACTGTGGGGAGAGAGTGGATCAGTGGGATTAGTGTGGGACTGACACAGGACTGTGGGGAGAGAATGGGACAGTGGAATTAGTGTGGGGACTGATACAGGGCAGTGAGGAGAGAGTGGGACAGTGGGATTAGTGTGGGGATTCATACAGGACTGTGGGGAGAGAGTGGGACAGTGGGATTAGTGTGGGGACTGACAGAGGACTGTGGGGAGAGAGTGGGACAGTGGGATTAGTGTGGGGACTGACAGAGGACTGTGGGGAGAGAGTGGGACAGTGGGATTAGTGTGGGACTGACACAGAACTGTCGGGAGAGAGTGGGACAGTGGGATTAGTGTAGGGACTGACACAGGACTGTGGGGAGAGAGTGGGACAGTGGGATTAGTGTGGGGACTGATACAGGGCAGTGAGGAGAGAGTGGGACAGTGGGATTAGTGTGGGGACTGACACAGGACTGTGGGGAGAGAGTGGGACAGTGGGATTAGTGTGGGGATTGATACAGGACTGTGGGGTGAGAGTGGGACAGTGGGATTAGTGTGGGGATTGATACAGGACTGTTGGGAGAGAGTGGGACAGTGGGATTTGTGTGGGAATTGACACAGGACTGTGGGTAGAGAGTGGGACAGTGGGATTAGTGTGGGACTGACACAGGACTGTGGGGAGAGAGTGGATCAGTGGGATTAGTGTGGGACTGACAGAGGACTGTGGGGAGAGAGTGGGTCAGTGGGATTAGTGTGGGGACTGATACAGGACTGTGGGGAGAGAGTGGGACAGTGGGATTAGTGTGGGACTGACACAGGACTGTGGGAAGAGAGTGGGACAGTGGGATTAGTGTGGGACTGACACAGGACTGTGGGGAGAGAGTGGGACAGTGGGATTAATGTGGGGACTGATACAGGACTGTGGGGAGAGAGTGGGACAGTGTATTAGTGTGGGGACTGATACAGGGCAGTGAGGAGAGAGTGGGACAGTGGGATTAGTGTGGGGATTGATACAGGACTGTGGGGAGAGAGTGGGACAGTGGGATTAGTGTGGTGACTGACACAGGACTGTGGGGAGAGAGAGGATCAGTGGGATTAGTGTGGAGACTGACACAGGACTGTGGGGAGAGAGTGGGACAGTGGGATTAGTGTGGAGACTGACACAGGACTGTGGGGAGAGAGTGGGACAGTGAGATTAGTGTGGAGACTGACACAGGACTGTGGGGAGAGAGTGGGACAGTGGGATTCGTGTGGGGACTGACACAGGACTGTGGGGTGAGAGTGGGACAGTGGGATTAGTGTGGGGATTGATACAGGACTGTGGGGAGAGAGTGGGACAGTGGGATTATTGTGGGGACTGACACAGGACTGTGGGGAGAGAGTGGTACAGTGGGATTAGTGTGGGACTGACACAGGACTGTGGGGAGAGAGTGGATCAGAGGGATTAGTGTGGGACTGACACAGGACTGTGGGGAGAGAGTGGGACAGTGGGATTAGTGTGGGGACTGACACAGGACTGTAGGGAGAGAGTGGGACAGTGGGATTAGTGTGGGGACTGATACAGGACTGTGGGGAAAGATTGGGACGGGGGATTAGTGTGGGGACTGTACAGGACTGCGGGGAGAGATTGGGACAGTGGGATTAGTGTGGGACTGACACAGGACTGTGGGGAGAGAGTGGATCAGAGGGATTAGTGTGGGACTGACACAGGACTGTGGGGAGAGAGTGGGACAGTGGGATTAGTGTGGGGACTGACACAGGACTGTAGGGAGAGATTGGGACAGGGGGATTAGTGTGGGGACTGATACAGGATTGTGGGGAGAGAGTGGGACAGTGGGATTAGTGTGGGGACTGATACCGGACTGTGGGGATAGAGTGGGACCGTGGGATTAGTGTGGGGATTGATACAGGACTGTGGGGTGAGAGTGGGACAGTGGGATTAGTGTGGGGACTGATACAGGACTGTGTGGAGAGAGTGGGACAGTGGGATTAGTGTGGGGACTGATACAGGGCAGTGAGGAGAGAGTGGGACAGTGGGATTAGTGTGGGGTCTGATACAGGACTGTGGGGAGAGAGTGGGCCAGTGGGATTAGTGTGGGACTGACACAGGACTGTGGGGAGAGAGTGGGACAGTGGGATTAGTGTGGGGACTGATACAGGACTGTGGGGAAAGATTGGGACGGGGGATTAGTGTGGGGACTGATACAGGACTGCGGGGAGAGATTGGGACGGCGGATTAGTGTGGGGACTGACACAGGATTTTAGAGATGTGGACTCAGTTTACCCTCTAGACTTTTTCTACTGAGGCTGTGTGCAGGAGGAATCCTCTTGAATTAGAGGTCATAGGTAAATTGGGAAGGATAAAATATTTAACAGGAACCTGACAGTGAATTTCTGTCAGGTGGTGGTGAGAGTGTGGAGAGTAATGAGCAACCGCAGGAATGGATGATATGGTTTTGTATTCAGCATTTAAGTGAATTTTAGAACATGGAAACATGGAAAACCTACAGTTCAATACAGGCCATTCAGCCCACAAAACTATGCCGAACATGTCCTTAACTTAGAAATTATCTCGGGTTCCCCATAGCCCTCTATTTTTGCAAGCTCCATGTACCTATCCAGGAGTACCTTAAAAGACCCTATCGTATTTGCCTCCACCACTTATCCAATTCAATGGTTTCCAGAAGCTCCAGCACATCCTCTTTCTTAATATCTATATGCTGAAGGTTTTCAGTCCACTGTAAGTCGTCCCTACAATCGCCAAATCCTTTTCCGTAATGAATACTGAAGCAAAGTACTCATTAAGTACCTCTGCCATATCCTCCAGTTCCATACACACTTTTCCACTGTCACACTTGATTGGTCCTATTCTCTCATGTTTTATCCTCTTGCTCATCACGTACTTGTAGAATGCCTTGGGGTTTTATTTAATCCTGCTCACCAAGGCTTTCTCATGGCCCCTTCTGGCTCTCCTAATTTCATTCTTAAACTCCTTCCTGCTTGCCTTATAATCTTCTAGACCTTTATCATTACCTAGTTTTTTGAACCTTTCGTAAGCTTTTCTTCTTGACTAGGTTTTCAACAGCCTTTGTACACCACAGTTCCTATACCCTACTATCTTTTCCCTGTCTCATTGGAACGTACCTATGCAGAACACCACGCAAATATCCCCTGAACATTTACCACATTTCTTCCCTGAGAACATCTGTTCCCAATTTATGCTTCCAAGTTCCTGCCTAATAGCCTCATATTTGCCTTACTCCAATTAATCATTTTCCTAACTTGTCTGTTCCTATCCCTCTCCAATGCTGTGGTAAAGGAGATAGAATTGAGATCACTATCTCCAAAATGCTCTCCCACTGAGAGATCTGACACCTGATCAGGTTTGTTTTCCAATACCAGATCAAGTACAGCCTCTCCTCTTATAGGCTTATTTACATATTGTGTCAAATAACCTTCTTGAACACACCTAACAAACTCCACCCCATCTAAACCCCTCACTCTATTTGGGAAATTAAAATCTCCCACCATGACAACCCTTTTATAATTACACCTTTCCAGAATCTGTCTCCCTATCTGCTCCTCGATGTCCCTGTTACTATTAGATGGTTATAAAAAACACCCAGTGGAGTTATTGACCCCTTCCTGTTCCTAAATTCCACCCACAAAGACTCCATAGACAATCCCTCCATGTCTCTGACTCTGATCAGCAGTGCCACGCCCCCACCTCTTTTGTCTCCCTCCCTGTCCTTTCCGAAACATCTAAAGCCTGGCACTCTAAGTAACCATTCCTGCCCCTGAGCCATCCAAGTCTCTGTAATGGCCACAACATCGTAGCTCCAAGTACTGATCCACGCTCTAAGCTCAACTGCTTTGTTCATGACGCTTCTTGCATTAAAATAGATACATCTCAAACCATCGGTCTGAGTGTGTCCCTTCTCTATCACCTGCCTATCCTCCCTCTCGCACTGTCTCCAAACTTTCTCTATTTGTGAGCCAACTGCCTCTTCCTCCATCTCTTCAGTTTGGTTCCCACCCCCCAGTAATTCTAATTTAATCTCTCCCCAGTAGCCTTAGCAATCCTCCCCGCCAGGAAATTTGTCCCCCTGGGATTCAAGTGCAACCTGTCCTTTTTGTACAGGTCACACCTGCCCCAAAAGAGGACCCAATGATCCAGAAATCTGAATCCCTGTCCCCTGCTCCAATCCCTCAGCTACGTATTTATCCCCCACCTCACTCTATTCCTCTATTCACTGTCATGTGGCACAGGCAGTAATCCCGAGATTACTACCTTTGAGGTCCTGCTTCTCAAATTCCTTCCTGTCTCCCTGTGGTCTGCTCTCAGGACCTCCTCCCTTTTCCAGCCTATGTCGTTGATACCAATATGTCCCATGACCCCTGGCTGTTCTCCCTCCCACCGCAAGATATCGTGGATGTGATCTGAAACATCCTGGACCCTGGCACCTGGGAGGCAACCTACCATCCGCGTTTCTTTCCTGCGTCCACAGAATCGCCTGTCTGATCCCCTAACTATAGAGTCCCCTATTACCACTGCCATCCCCTTCCTTTCCCTACCCTTCTGAGCCACAGGGCCAGACTCTGTGCCAGAGGCACAGTCACTGTTGCTTCCCCCAGGTAGGCCAACCCCCCAACAGTGCTCAAACAGGAGTACTTATTGTTAAGGGGGACATCCACAGGGGTACTCTCTGATACCTGACTCTTGCCCTTCCCTCTCCTGACTGCCACCCACTTATCTGTCTCCCGAGGCCCCGGTGTGACTACCTGTCTATAGCTCCTGACTCTTCCTTAGATAAATAGATTTTAGATAAATAGAAATGAGGACTATGGTCCACGTACAAGAGCTGTGTTCCGTGTGTGAGGGCTGTGAAGGGCCCTGGTCTGTGTGCGAAAGCTCTGAAGGGCTATGGTCCACGTGCGAGGGCAATGGAGACAGGCTTTGGGAATACCTGGTGCAGTTAGTGATGGGAGTTGGTGGGGAGGTGTTTGCTGTTACAGTCTGAGGGAGGGTGGCGTTTCCCTGTGTGTTTACGGTTACCATCTCTCCCCAGCGCTGAAGGGCGAGCGACTGCAGAGGGAGCTCCAGGCCATACCAGAAAACCACTATGACAGCCGCCTGCATCTGTATGAGGAGCTGGGGGACCTCTGCTGTTCAGTGCGATGTTATCAGAAGGGTGTGGAGTATTATCAGGACCAGGTAACTGGGATGATGGTTCTCCTTCACTCTCCTCCTGCACTTCACCAACTCACCCTCACCTGGTCTCACCCATCACCTGCCAGTGTGTACCCCTTCCCCTCTCCCACCCCCCTTGCCCCTCACCTGGTCTCACCCGTCACCTATCAGCGTGTACCCCTTCCCCTCTCCCACCCCCCTTGCCCCTCACCTGGTCTCACCAATCACCTATCAGCGTGTACCCCTTCCCCCCCACCTTGCCCCTCACCTGCCAGCGTGTACCCCTTCCCCTCTCCCAACCACCTTGCCCCTCACCTGGTCTCGCAGAAATCCTGCCGGTGTGTACTCCTTTCCCTCACCCGGTCCCTCACCTTTTTCTGGCTACCCACCATTCCTTTCCAGTCCTGAAGGGTCTTGGATCGAAACACTGACTGTTTATTCCCCTGCATTGATGTTGCCTGATCCACTGACTTCTTCCAGTGCTATGGTCGTGTTGTGGTTAGCACGACACTATGACAGCTCGAGGCGTCAGAATTTGGAGTTCGATTCCGACGTCATCTATCTGTCCTCTCTGTGGAATGTGTGGGTTTCCTCTGGGTACTCCAGGTTTCGCCCACAATCCAAAGATGTACGGATTAGTCGGTGAACTGGTCATTGTAAATTGTCCCGTGATTAGGCTCTGGGGTTGCTGGGCTGCTCGAAGGGCCAATTCTGTGCTGTAGCTCAATAAAACGTTGTAAATAAGTGGATGTTGGGAAGATTGCTTCAGAGTTCTGATTGAGAAGGTCCAGAACTTCCGCTAATGCCCCACCTCCCTCTCGTACCCCATCCGTTACTTATTTTTATACACACATTCTTTCTCTCTCTCCTTTTTCTCCCTCTGTCCCTCTGATTATACCCCTTACCCATCCTCTGTTTCCCCCCCATCGTCTTTTTCCCCGGACCTCCTGTCCCACGATCCTCTCATATCCCCTTTACCAATCACCTGTCCAGTTCTTGGCTCCATCCCTCCCCCTCCTGTCTTCTTCTATCATTTTGGATCTCCCTCTCCCCCTCCACTTTCAAATCTCTTACTCACTCTTCCTTCAGTTAGTCCTGACGAAGGGTCTCGGCCTGAAACGTCGACTGTACCTCTTCCTAGAGATGCTGCCTGGCCTGCTGCGTTCACCAGCAACTTTGATGTGTGTTGCTCCACATAAGATGTCTCTGGGCTTTTCACACCCTTTGATTTTGATCTTTTTGTGCTGTCGTTATTTGATCCAGCGAAGTTACGTTTACAGAGGTACAGAAGCCTGAGGACACACACTCACCAATTCAGGAACAGCTTCTTCCCCTCTGCCATCAGATATCTGAATGGACATTGAACCCATGAACACTACCTCACTACTTTTTCTTTCTATTTTTGCACTACCTATTTAATTTAACTATTTAATATATATATACTAACCGTAACTCACATTTTCTCTATTATTATGTATTCCATTGTACTGCTGCCACAAAGACAACAGATTCCATGACATGTGCCAGTGATATTAAACCTGATTCTGATTCTGATCGTGATTAAGATTTCCGGCATCTGCAGAATCTCTTGTATTTGACATTTGAAAGGTACTTGAGTAGGTATAGGGAAGGTTTACATGTATAGAACAGAGAGCATAGACCAGTACAGTACAGGAACAGGCCCTTCAGCTCACAGTGTTGTCCCAACTAATTAAATTAGTAATCAATTGGTCAACTAAACAAATCTCTTCCATATCCCACTTTCCTCACATTCGTGTGCCTAGCTAAACATCTCTTAAAGTTTCTAATGTACCTGCCTCTTCCACCACCCCAGGCAACACATTCCAGGTGCCCACCTTGACTCCATAGTTCAGGGTTGACCATGGACGTTGTGTCCCAGTTGTCTAGATACACAAGCCTGGGCAGTATGATACGGAGAGCAAGCTGTTGCCCGTACAGCAGGCTCCCCCTCTCCACGCAGCTGACGAACCCAAAGGAACGGCAGAGACCGATAAAGTTTGGCACCAGTGGTGTCGCAGGAGCTGCCAGTCAGCGTTGAACTGAATGTCGGACTGCCAGCTCCGGGTTTTTCCTCAGGTTTACTCCCGAAGCCTTCCCCATGAGTGGGTATATCCATAAGGTTTGAGATCAGCGTTCTACTTCTCCCGGATGAGCTGCCAACCACAGCTGACAAGCCTCATCTGCCCAAAGTGATGGGTTTTAAGGCGCCAGAAGGCTTTTGGCCCTTCTCCTGTTACTGGAAATTGTTCCGCCAGGCCTAGTCCTAGACTCTTCCCCCATAGGAAACATCTTCTCCACATCCGCACTATCAAGGCCTTTCACCATTCGATTAGTTTCAATTAAGTCTTCAGAGTTGAATTCCGGTGCAGTTTGTATGTTCTCCCTCTGCTATTCAAATCCAAATTTTTGGTCCACTGGCTATTCTCACATCTTGCCTCTGTAACCCCGAACCCCAAACCGCATTATCAACAAAGAATTCATCAACCTCCTCTTTAAATATACCCAATGACTTGGCCTCCACAGCCGTCTGTGGCAATGAATTCCACAGATTCACCGCCTTCTGCTAAAGAAATTCCTCTTCATTTCTGTTCTAAAGGGACGTCCTTCTGTGCCCTCTGGTCCCAGACACCCCTACGATGGGAAACATCCTCTCCACATCCACTCTATCCAGGACTTCCAATATTCAGCAAGTTTTAATGAAATCACCCCTCATTCTTCAAAACTCCAATGAATACATCCTCAGAACCATCACACACTCCTCATGCGTTAACCCTTTTATCCCCAGAATCATTCTCATGAGCCTCCTCCGGACCCTACCCAATGCCTACACATAAGGGGCCCAATATGGGTGAAGGGGCAGGTAGTTTTGAGGAAGAAGAGAGGCTGCAGAAGGACTTAGACGGATGAGGAGAATGGGCAAGGAATGTAGTGTTGGGAAGTGTATGGTCTTGCACTTTGGTAGAAGAAATAAAAGCATTGACTGTTCTCTAAATGGAGAGAACATTCAGAGTCCTTGTGTGGGATTCCCCAAAAGTTAATTTGCAGGTTGAGTCAGTGGTGAGGAAAGCAAATACGATGTTGGCATTCATTTTGAGAGGACTAGAATATAAAAACAAGGATGTAATTTTGAGGCTTTATAAGGCACTATTGGTGCCTCACAGAGTATTTTGGGCCCCTTATCTAGGAAAGGATGCACTGGCATTGGAGAGGGTTCAAAGGAGGTTCACAAAAATGATTCTGGGATTGAAAAGCTTGTCACATGAAGAGTGTTTGATAGCTCTGGGCCTCTACTCACTGGAATTCAGAAGAATAAGCGAAGACTTAATTGCAACCCATTGAATGGTGAAAGGCCTTGATAGCATGGATGTGGAGAAGATGTTTCCTATGGGGGAGAGGCTCGGACCAGAGGACACAGCCTCAGAATAGAAGAGGATTCTTTTAGAACGGAGATTAGGGGAATATCTTAAACCAGAGAGTGGTGAATCTATGGAATTCTTTGCCACAGGCAGCTGTGGAAGCCAAGTCTTTATGAATATTTAAGGCAGATGTTGATAGATTCTTGATCGGTCGGGACATGAAGGGATACGGGGAGAAGGCAGGAGATTGGGGCTGAGGGGTAAATAGATCAGCCACGATGAAATGGAGGAGCAGAGTCGATGGGCCAAATGGCCTAATTCTGCTCCTGTATCTTATGGTCTTAAAACTGCTCATAATCTCAAAATATGGCCTGACCAACACCTTATAAGATTTCAGCAATATACTCATTCCTTCTATATTCTAGTTCTCTTGAAATGAATGCCAACCTTGCCATTGCCTTCCTTACCACCGACTCAACCTGTAAGTTAACCTGTGGGGAATCCTGCACGAGCAGTCCCAAGTCCGTTTGCAAGATGATTTCATAATTCACTCCTCATTTAGAAAATAGAGAGGAGAGTTACGTATCAGAATCAGGTTTAGTATCACCAGCATATGTTGTGAAATTCGTTGCAATGTCCATTCAGGAACCTGATGGTGGAGGGGAAGAAGCTGTTCCAGTAACCCTGAATGTGTGTCTTCAGGCTCCTGTACCTCCTCCCTGATGGTAGCAATGAGAAGAGGGCATGTCCTGGGTGCTGGGGACTGCCTTTGTGAAGTAACACCTATTAAATTTGATGATGTCTGTACGTAGCTGACAGGAGCAGTGTGCTGGCGACCCCGCCTCACTCAGCACTAACTAGTGTTCCTCTCCAGCTGGCCTGTGCACAGAGGCTGTGCTGTCCCGGCAAGCAGATGGCGGTGATCCACTGGTCCCTGGCCCGCACATATGATGACCTGAAGGATTACGGACAGGCCCTCATGCATTACCAGAAGGAACTGGAACTTCAGAAGGGCAACGATCAGGAGGTGAGGGAGCATCCCACTGTGGGAGGGGTGGTACTGAGGTAGAGTCACAGTGTCGGAGGGGTGGTACTGAGCAAGGGTCACATTGTGGGAGGGAGTCCAGCTGTCCATTCTGCGGACGGGAGGACGGGATGGAACTGAGGGAGGGGCAGCACTGAGTGAAGGGCGGTACCGAAGGAGAGGAGGTACCGAGGGAGTGGAGGTCCTGAGGGAAGGATGGTACTTAGGGAGGGGAGGTCCTGAGGGAAGGACGGTACTGAGGGAGAGGAGGTACCGAGGGAGGGGCAGTACTGAAGGAGGGATAGTACTGAGAGAGTGGAGGTACCAAGGGAGGGACGGTACTTGGGAGAGGAGGTACTGAGGGAGGGGCAGTACTGAAGGAGGGACAGTACCAAGGGAGGGACAGTACTTAGGGAGAGGAGGTACTGGGGGAGGGGCAGCACTGGAGGAGGGACAGTACTGAAGGAGAGGAGGTACTGAGGGAAGGACAGTACTGAGGGAGTGGAGGTATTGAAGGAGGGATGGTACCAAGGGAGGGACGGTACTTAGGGAGAAGAGGTACTGAGGGGAGGTACCGAGGGAGGGGCGGTACTGTGGGAGGGGTGGTACTGAGGGAGGATCACACTGTGGGAGGGGTGGTACTGAGGGAGAGGAGGTACTGAGGGGCAGTACTGAGGGAGGGGCGGGTGTTAAGAGTACCATTCCTGTTGTGGTGATGACAGAGCACGGACCCTCCCGATCCGGTGAAGGAGCTAACGTGCGAGCTGTTCCTGCACCATCCAGCACACGGGGATCCCAGTGTTGTCACTAGACCAGCAGTGAGGAATACACAATGCCTGTCTCGGCAGGAGTGCAGGACATTGCTGCATATGGTGGAGGTCCAGCAGAAGATGGGGACAGACCAGACGGAAGTGGAGGGGAGCCTGCAGGCAGCCGTATACCACGCAGAGAGATCCGGGAATTCCAGGCTGCAGGTATGGAACCTGCCAGGGTCCGGCGTTGGGCATTGTCACAGCTGGCAGCCCTGGCTGGTTTTGGGGTGATAGCTGGTGCCAGGGGTGTAGGCAGTCTCCCCCCCCCCCCCCCGCTTACTCTGGACATACTTGCCACACAGAGATACCCACCAAGCCCAGGATACCCTCCCACCTCACAGGGGATCCAGACGTGGCACCGCGGAGAGGAAGAGGGGGTTTGAAGGGGGAAAGAGGAAGAGGGAGCAAAGGGTTGTCCTAGCTCTGACCTGAATGAAATGTGTCTGCAGTCAGCCACACTCTGCACCCAAAACCCATCCACAGCCCTGTCTCCTGACCCACTGGATCCACAGCCCAGCCCTCTTCACGGCCTCCCGCCCCGTCGGGCAGAGATACAAACCGTGAAAGCACATCTCACCAGGCCAGGATCAAGGAAAGAGTCTATCCCATTGTTATCACATCATGAATGGACTCTCGACCTCACAGTCTACCTCAGTATGACCCTGCACTGCACTCTCTCTGTCGCTGGTACGCTTTATTTTGCAGTCTGTAGTTGTTTTCCTCGTACTTCCTCAGTACACTGTGTGATGATCTGATCTGTGTGAACAGTCTGCATCCTCTTACACTTCTAGTGGGGCATAGGCCGACAACAGCAGCTCTGTCCTGGGCCAGTCTTTCAAGGTGTAGTCCACGAAGATCCTTCCTCCCCGGGGATGCAACCAATCTGTACCTTCGAGACTTTGGTTCACACTGCAAGAGTGCCAGGTGGTACAGGCGGTTCAACTCCGAAAGTGAGGTTCCAGACTACCTCCTGCCGTGATCCTTTCAGAGAGAAAGTGAGATGAGTAAAGTGCTTTGTCGTTACCGTCTGACATTGGTACGTTCTCGCCATGACCGTGTAGGTTTCCTCCAGGTCCTCTGGCTCCCTGCTATGCTCCAAAGACCTACGGGTTAGGGTACGTGGTGTGTTGTCTCCGGAAGCGTGGCCCCGCGTGTGCTCTTCCCTCACCACGTTCAGACGCTGTCGGCCATTGATGCAAGTGATGTCCATTTGGCAAATGAAACTCATTTTTATCTTTACATGTCTGAATATAAAATCTATTACTCATTCACAGACATCTTCCCCAAACATAGAGAGGCTCTGGAAGGAGGTGAAAGATCAAGCTCTCCTTCCTTCCTCTCAAAGTTCAAAGTAAATTTATTATCAGCGAAGGGATACGTCACCATATACAACCCTGAGATTCGTTTTCTTCAAGGCATTCACAGGAAGATTAAAAAGTACAATCCAGTTCATGAAAACTGTTCATAACAAAGACTAAATGTGCAAAAGAGGACAAATGGTGCCGGTAACAAATGAAAATATAGAAATAACACCGAGAACATGAGTTGTAGATCCTTGATCATCAGTCTGTCGGGTAGTGAATCAGTTCAGTGTGTGCTGAGAGAAGGTGAATTGAATTGACTTTATTACTTATATCCTTCACATACAGTATGTGAGAAGTAAAAATCTTTATGTTACATCTCTGTTATAATAAATAGTATGTACAACAGGACAGTCGATATAACATGGAAATACAGTTGCATCAGCATGAATTAATCAGTCTGATGGCCTGGTGGAAGAAGCTGTCCCGGAGCCTGTCGGTCCTGGCTTTTATGCTGCGGTACCGTTTCCTGGATGGTAGCAACTGGAACAGTTTGTGATTGGGGTGACTCGGGTCCCCAATAATCCCGTGGGCCCTTTTTACGCACCTGTCTTTGTAAATGTCCTGAATCATGGGAAGTTCACATCTACAGATGCGCTGGGCTGTCGGCTCCACTCTCTGCAGAGTCCTGCGATTGACGGAGGTACAGTTCCCATACCAGGCAGTGATGCAGCCAGTCAGGATGCTCTCAATCGTGCCCCTGTGGCGACCCACTTTCTGCACAAGCGAACCGGCTCACAAAATAGCCCGGGCACGGGGAGAGACTTTTGTAACGCACCTCTGACGTCATTTTCCGCCCGGGGGGGCGGGAAGGGAACTGCGTAAAAGCCAGTGCCACGAATAAACTAGTCTCGAGTGCAACTTACAGACTGCGTGTCGTTATCTCTAGCTCTGTGTGCAGCACATTGCTACATTGGTGACCCCGACGGTCCAAACGGGGTTTGCATCAAAGATGATCAACTCTTCATCTGTTCACGCAGTTTCGCTAAAACTGCCAACTTTCTGGACGCTGCGACCACGTGTGTGGTTTGACCAAGCAGAAGCCCAGTTCCAGATTCAGCAGATATCCTCGGATTCCACACGTTACTACGACGTGGTGAGCTCCCTTGACCAGGAGGCAGCCGCACGGGTTGAGGATTTCCTACAGTCACCTCTGGAAGGAGGAAAATATGCAGCATTCAAAGCGCTGCTCATAGGGACCTTTGGCCTCTCATGGCATGAGCGAGGTGCCCACCTGCTGCACCTGGACGGTTTGGGAGACGGGCCGCCGGCAGCATTAATGAACAAGATGCTGGCCCTGGCTGAAGGACACAAGCCCTGCCTCATGTGTGAGCAGGCATTCCTAGAGCAACTGCTCGAGGACATACATCTGCTGCTGGCCAACACAGATTTCAGTGACCCCGGAAGGTGGCGGCCCGGGCAGACGTGCTGTGGAAAGCCAAGAGGGAGAGCGAGGCATCCGTCAGACGGATTACCAAGCCATGTGCCCAACAGCAGACCAGACCAGGCCCAGCAACACAGCGCACACAACCCGGAGGCAGGAGTGAGGAGGCCAATGAACAGTGGTGTTTCTACCACCAGTGATGGGGCACAGAAGCCCGCCGTTGTTGCCCGCCCTGCAAGTTCCTGGGAAACGCCAGTGCCAGGGCCAGCTGCCGCTAATGGCTACGGCGGCTGGCAACCAGGACAGCCGTCTGTACATCTAGGACAAGCAGGCGGGAGGCCGCTTCTTGGTCGACACCAGAGCGGAAATCAGCATCTTACCCCCGATGGGGTACGACACCCGCAACAGGGAGCCAGGACCCACCCTGAGGGCCACAAACGGCAGCATGATACAGACCTACGGCACTCGCACAGTGCAGCTACAGTTCGGCGCCAGCCAGTTCACGTGGGATTTCACACTGGCCGCCGTGGCCCAACCACTCCTGGGGGCGGACTTCTTGCGAGCTCACAGCCTGCTGCTGGACTTGCAAGGGAAAAGACTGGTCCATGCCAAGACTTTCCAGACGTTCTCCCTGGGTGAAGCCAAGTTGCCATCCCCAAACCTGGACTGCATCAGGCTGTCTGACAACGAATTCACCAGAATCCTGGCGGACTTTCCATCAGTTCTGGCACCGCAGTTCATGGCAGCCATGCCCAGATATGGAGTACAGCACCACATTTCGACCCAGGGACCACCCCTCCATGCCCGCGCACGAAGGCCCCCCCCCCCCGGACAAGCTCCGCCTGGCGAAGGAGGAGTTCAACAGGATGGAGGAATTGGGGATCACGTGGCGGTCCGGCAGCCCATGGACCTCCCCCCTGCACATGGTGCCCAAAGCAGCCGGGGGCTGGAGACCATGCGGTGACTACCGCAGACTGAACGAGGCTACAACTCCAGACAGCTACCCCATGCCACACATACAGGACTTTGCAGCAAACCTGCACGGGGCAAGCATCTTTTCCAAAGTAGACCTTGTCCGAGGATACCATCAAATCCCGGTGCATCCTGAAGACATCCCTAAAACAGCACTCATCACCCCGTTCGGCCTGTTCGAATTCCTCTGAATGCCGTTTGGCCTGAAGAATGCCGCACAGACGTTCCAGCGGCTAATTGACGCGGTGGGACGCGACCTGGACTTTGCGTTCATCTATTTGGACGACATCCTCATAGCCAGCAGTAGTCGTCAGTAGCATCTGTCCCACCTCCGCCAGCTCTACTCCAGCCTGAGTGATTTCGGCCTCACGATCAACCCGGCCAAATGCCAGTTCGGACTCGACACCATCGACTTCCTGGGCCACAGGATTACCAAAGATGGGGCAACACCTCTGCCCGTCAAAGTAGACGCGATCCGCTACTTCGCCTGGCCCAACACAGTCAAAGGCCTCCAGGAGCTCATTGGTATGGTGAACTTCTACCACCGCTTCCTCCCCCCAGCAGCCCGTATCATGCGCCCTTTGTTCACCCTGATGTCTGGTAAAGGCAAGGACATTACTTGGGACGAAGAGGCCGTGGCTGCTTCTGTTAAAGCCAAGGAAGCCTTGGCAGACGCCGCGATGCTGGTGCACCCCAGAACGGACGTTCCAACCGCCCTCACAGTGGACGCATCCAACACAGCAGTCAGTGGAGTGCTGGAGCAACTCATCGAGGGGCGCTGGCAACCCCTGGCGTTCTTCAGCAGGCACCTACGGCCACCGGAACTCAAGTACAGTGCCATCGACCGGAAGCTGTTGGCACTATATCTGGCAATCCGGCATTTCAGGTACTTCTTAGAAGGCAGGCCGTTCACCGCATTCACGGACCACAAACCGTTGACCTTCACGTTCACGAAGGTGTCCGATCCCTGGTCGGCCCACCAGCAGCGACAACTGTCCTACATCTCCGAGTACACGACGGACATCCAGCATGTCTCGGGAAAGGACAACGTCGTGGTGGACGCACTTTCCAGACCTACCATACAGGCCCTGTCCCAGGGGGTGGACTATGCAGCGCTGGCAGAGGCACAACAGGCAGACGCTGAGATCCCCAGATACAGGACTGCAGTCTCCGGTTTGCAGCTTCAAGACCTCCCTGTAGGCCCAGGTGAGAGGACCCTCCTGTGTGACGTGGCTATTGGCCAACCTCGCCCCATCGTCCCGGCAGCCTGGCGGCAGCGAGTTTTAACTCCATACACAGCTTGGTGCACCCATCTATCAGGACAACCGTCCGGATGGTCTCCAGCAAGTTCGTGTGGCACGGACTTCACAAACAGGTGAGCGAATGGGCCAAAACGTGCACGCAGTGCCAAACGGCCAAGGTGCAGCGGCACACCAAAGCCCCACTGCAGCAGTTCGAACCCACCCTCCGGAGGTTCGACCACATCCATGTGGATATCGTGGGGCCCCTGCCAGTGTCACGAGGAGCGCGGTACCTCCTAACTATGGTAG
>NW_027275857.1:0-49064 GCF_030028105.1 Mobula birostris
CAAGCTCCTGCACTGAAACTCCTGCCCTGAATCATCTGCCCAGAAACTCATGCCCTGAATTACATGCCCTGAAATACCTGCCCTGAATCTCATGCCCTGAAGCTCATGCCCTGAATCTCATGCCCTAAAACTCCTGCACTGAAACTCATGCACTGAAACTCATGCCCTGAATCACATGCCCTACAACTCCTGCCGTGAATCATCTGCCCAGAAATTCATGCCCTGAATTACATGCCCTGAAATACCTGCCCTGAATCTCATGCCCTGAAACTCATGCTCTGAATCTCATGCCCTGAAACTCCTGCACTGAAACTCATGCCATGAATCTCATGCTCTGAAACTCGTGCACTGAATCTCATGCCCTGAAACTCCTGCCCTGAAACTCATGCCCTGAAACTCATGCCCTGAAACTCATGCCCCGAATCTCATGCCCTGAATCTCATGCCCTGAAACTCCTTCACTGAAACACCTGCCTTGAATCTCCTGCCCTGAACATCATGCCCTGAATCTCATGCCCTGAATCGCATGCTCTGAAACTCGTGCACTGAATCTCATGTCCTCAAGTTCCTGCACTGAAACTCATGCCCTGAATCTCATGCCCTGAAACTCATGCCCTGAACCTCATGCCCTGAAACTCAAGCCCTGAATCTCATGCTCTGAAACTCATGCCCTAAATCACATACGCTGAAACTCCTGCCCTGCAACTCAAGCACTGAAACTCATGCCCTGAATCACATGCCCTAAAACTCCTGCCCTGAATCATCTGCCCAGAAACTCATGCCCTGAATTACATGCCCTGAAATACCTGCCTCGAATCTCATGCCCTGAAACTGATGCCCTGAATCTAATGCTCTGAAACCCCTGCCCTGAAACTCATGCCCTTAATCTCCTGTCCTAAAACTCATGCCCTGAATCTCATGCCCAGAAACTCATGCCCTGAATTACATGCCCTGAAATACCTGCCCTGAATCTCATGCCCTGAAGCTCATGCCCTGAATCTCATGCCCTAAAACTCCTGCACTGAAACTCATGCACTGAAACTCATGCCCTGAATCACATGCCCTAAAACTCCTGCCGTGAATCATCTGCCCAGAAATTCATGCCCTGAATTACATGCCCTGAAATACCTGCCCTGAATCTCATGCCCTGAAACTCATGCTCTGAATCTCATGCCCTGAAACTCCTGCACTGAAACTCATGCCATGAATCTCATGCTCTGAAACTCATGCACTGAATCTCATGCCCTGAAACTCCTGCCCTGAAACTCATGCCCTGAAACTCATGCCCTGAAACTCATGCCCCGAATCTCATGCCCTGAATCTCATGCCCTGAAACTCCTTCACTGAAACACCTGCCTTGAATCTCCTGCCCTGAACATCATGCCCTGAATCTCATGCCCTGAATCTCATGCCCTGAATCTCATGCTCTGAAACTCGTGCACTGAATCTCATGTCCTCAAGTTCCTGCACTGAAACTCATGCCCTGAATCTCATGCCCAGAAACTCATGCCCTGAACCTCATGCCCTGAAACTCATGCCCTGAATCTCATGCTCTGAAACTCCTGCCCTGAAACTCATGCCCTTAATCTCCTGTCCTAAAACTCATGCCCTGAATCTCATGCCCTGAAACTCCTGCACTGAATCACCTGCCCTGAATCTCCTGCCCTGAAACTCATGCCCTGAATCTCATGCCCTAAAACTCCTGCACTGAAACTCATGCACTGAAACTCATGCCCTGAATCACATGCCCTAAAACTCCTGCCGTGAATCATCTGCCCAGAAATTCATGCCCTGAATTACATGCCCTGAAATACCTGCCCTGAATCTCATGCCCTGAAACTCATGCTCTGAATCTCATGCCCTGAGACTCCTGCACTGAAACTCATGCCATGAATCTCATGCTCTGAAACTCGTGCACTGAATCTCATGCCCTGAAACTGCTGCCCTGAAACTCATGCCCTGAAACTCATGCCCTGAAACTCATGCCCCGAACCTCATGCCCTGAATCTCATGCCCTGAAACTCCTTCACTGAAACACCTGCCTTGAATCTCCAGCCCTGAACATCATGCCCTGAATCTCATGCCCTGAATCTCATGCTCTGAAACTCGTGCACTGAATCTCATGTCCTCAAGTTCCTGCACTGAAACTCATGCCCTGAATCTCATGCCCTGAAACTCATGCCCTGAACCTCATGCCCTGAAACTCAAGCCCTGAATCTCATGCTCTGAAACTCATGCCCTAAATCACATACGCTGAAACTCCTGCCCTGAAACTCATGCACTGAAACTCATGCCCTGAATCACATGCCCTAAAACTCCTGCCCTGAATCATCTGCCCAGAAACTCATGCCCTGAATTACATGCCCTGAAATACCTGCCTTGAATCTCATGCCCTGAAACTCATGCCCTGAATCTCATGCTCTGAAACTCCTGCCCTGAAACTCATGCCCTTAATCTCCTGTCCTAAAACTCATGCCCTGAATCTCATGCCCAGAAACTCATGCCCTGAATTACATGCCCTGAAATACCTGCCCTGAATCTCATGCCCTGAAGCTCATGCCCTGAATCTCATGCCCTAAAACTCCTGCACTGAAACTCATGCACTGAAACTCATGCCCTGAATCACATGCCCTAAAACTCCTGCCGTGAATCATCTGCCCAGAAATTCATGCCCTGAATTACATGCCCTGAAATACCTGCCCTGAATCTCATGCCCTGAAACTCATGCTCTGAATCTCATGCCCTGAAACTGCTGCACTGAAACTCATGCCATGAATCTCATGCTCTGAAACTCGTGCACTGAATCTCATGCCCTGAAACTCCTGCCCTGAAACTCATGCCCTGAAACTCATGCCATGAAACTCATGCCCCGAATCTCATGCCCTGAATCTCATGCCCTGAAACTCCTTCACTGAAACACCTGCCTTGAATCTCCTGCCCTGAACATCATGCCCTGAATCTCATGCCCTGAATCTCATGCTCTGAAACTCGTGCACTGAATCTCATGTCCTCAAGTTCCTGCACTGAAACTCATGCCCTGAATCTCATGCCCTGAAACTCATGCCCTGAACCTCATGCCCTGAAACTCAAGCCCTGAATCTCATGCTCTGAAACTCATGCCCTAAATCACATACGCTGAAACTCCTGCCCTGAAACTCATGCACTGAAACTCATGCCCTGAATCACATGCCCTAAAACTCCTGCCCTGAAACTCATGCACTGAAACTCATGCCCTGAATCACATGCCCTAAAACTCCTGCCCTGAATCTCATGCCCAGAAACTCCTGCACTGAAAAACCTGCCCTGAATCTCCTGCCCTGAAAGTGATGCCCTGAATCTCATGCCCTGAATCTCATGCTATGAAACTCGTGCACTGAATCTCATGCCCTGAAACTCCTGCCCTGAAACTCATGCGCTGAAACTCTTGCCCTGAAACTCATGCCCCGAATCTCATGCCCTGAATCTCATGCCCTGAAACTCGTTCACTGAAACACCTGCCCTGAATCTCCTGCGCTGAAAATCAAGCCCTGAATCTCATGCCCTGAACCTCATGCTCTGAAACTCGTGCACTGAATCTCATGCCCTCAAGTTCCTGCACTGAAACTCATGCCCTGAATCTCATGCCCTGAAACTCATGCCCTGAACCTCATGCCCTGAAACTCAAGCCCTGATTCATGCCGTGAAACTCATGCCCTAAATCACATACCCTGAAATTCCTGCCCTGAAACTCATGCCCTGAATCACATGCCCTAAAACTCCTGCCCTGAATCATCTGCCCAGAAACTCATGTCCTGAATTACATGCCCTGAAATACCTGCCCTGAATCTAATGCCCTGAAACTCATGCCCTGAATCTCACGCTCTGAAACTCGTGCACTGAATCTCATTACCTCAAGTTCCTGCACTGAAACTCATGCCCCGAATCGCATGTCCTGAAACTCCTGCCCTGAATCACCTACCCTGAAACTCATGCCCTGAATCTCATGCCCTGAAACTCCTGCACTGAAACTCATGCCTTGAATCTTATATCCTGAAACTCACGCCCTGAATCACATGCCCTGAAACTCCTGCTCTGAAACTCATGCCCTGAAACTCATGCCCCGAATCTCATGCCCTGAATCTCATGCCCTGAAACTCCTGCACTGAAACACCTGCCCTGAATCTCCTGCCCTGAAAATCATGCCCTGAATCTCATGCCCTGAATCTCATGCTCTGAAACTCGTGCACTGAATCTCATGCCCTCAAGCTCCTGCACTGAAACTCCTGCCCTGAATCATCTGCCCAGAAACTCATGCCCTGAATTACATGCCCTGAAATACCTGCCCTGAATCTCATGCCCTGAAGCTCATGCCCTGAATCTCATGCCCTAAAACTCCTGCACTGAAACTCATGCACTGAAACTCATGCCCTGAAACTCCTGCACTGAAACTCATGCCATGAATCTCATGCTCTGAAACTCGTGCACTGAATCTCATGCCCTGAAACTCCTGCCCTGAAACTCATGCCCTGAAACTCATGCCCTGAAACTCATGCCCGAATCTCATGCCCTGAATCTCATGCCCTGAAACTCCTTCACTGAAACACCTGCCTTGAATCTCCTGCCCTGAACATCATGCCCTGAATCTCATGCCCTGAATCTCATGCTCTGAAACTCGTGCACTGAATCTCATGTCCTCAAGTTCCTGCACTGAAACTCATGCCCTGAATCTCATGCCCTGAAACTCATGCCCTGAACCTCATGCCCTGAAACTCAAGCCTGAATCTCATGCTCTGAAACTCATGCCCTAAATCACATACGCTGAAACTCCTGCCCTGAAACTCATGCACTGAAACTCATGCCCTGAATCACATGCCCTAAAACTCCTGCCCTGAATCATCTGCCCTGAAACTCATGCCCTGAATTACATGCCCTGAATTACCTGCCTTGAATCTCATGCCCTGAAACTCATGCCCTGAATCTCATGCTCTGAAACTCCTGCCCTGAAACTCATGCCCTTAATCTCCTGTCCTAAAACTCATGCCCTGAATCTCATGCCCAGAAACTCATGCTCTGAATTACATGCCCTGAAATACCTGCCCTGAATCTCATGCCCTGAAGCTCATGCCCTGAATCTCATGCCCTAAAACTCCTGCACTGAAACTCATGCACTGAAACTCATGCCCTGAATCACATGCCCTAAAACTCCTGCCGTGAATCATCTGCCCAGAAATTCATGCCCTGAATTACATGCCCTGAAATACCTGTCCTGAATCTCATGCCCTGAAACTCATGCTCTGAATCTCATGCCCTGAAACTCCTGCACTGAAACTCATGCCATGAATCTCATGCTCTGAAACTCGTGCACTGAATATCATGCCCTGAAACTCCTGCCCTGAAACTCATGCCCTGAAACTCATGCCCTGAAACTCATGCCCCGAATCTCATGCCCTGAATCTCATGCCCTGAAACTCCTTCACTGAAACACCTGCCTTGAATCTCCTGCCCTGAACATCTTGCCCTGAATCTCATGCCCTGAATCTCATGCTCTGAAACGCGTGCAGTGAATCTCATGTCCTCAAGTTCCTGCACTGAAACTCATGCCCTGAATCTCATGCCCTGAAACTCATGCCCTAAACCTCATGCCCTGAAACTCATGCCCTGAATCTCATGCTCTGAAACTCCTGCCCTGAAACTCATGCCCTTAATCTCCTGTCCTAAAACTCATGCCCTGAATCTCATGCCCTGAATCTCATGCCCTGAAACTCCTGCACTGAATCACCTGCCCTGAATCTCCTGCCCTGAAACTCATGCCCTGAATCTCATGCCCTAAAACTCCTGCACTGAAACTCATGCACTGAAACTCATGCCCTGAATCACATGCCCTAAAACTCCTGCCGTGAATCATCTGCCCAGAAATTCATGCCCTGAATTACATGCCCTGAAATACCTGCCCTGAATCTCATGCCCTGAAACTCATGCTCTGAATCTCATGCCCTGAAACTCCTGCACTGAAACTCATGCCATGAATCTCATGCTCTGAAACTCGTGCACTGAATCTCATGCCCTGAAACTCCTGCCCTGAAACTCATGCCCTGAAACTCATGCCCTGAAACTCATGCCCCGAATCTCATGCCCTGAATCTTATGCCCTGAAACTCCTTCACTGAAACACCTGCCTTGAATCTCCAGCCCTGAACATCATGCCCTGAATCTCATGCCCTGAATCTCATGCTCTGAAACTCGTGCACTGAAACTCGTGCACTGAATCTCATGCCCTGAAACTCCTGCCCTGAAACTCATGCGCTGAAACTCTTGCCCTGAAACTCATGCCCCGAATCTCATGCCCTGAAACTCATACCCTAAATCTCATGCCCTGAAACTCATGCTCTGAATCTCATGTCCTGAAACTCCTGCACTGAAACTCATGCCATGAATCTCATATCCTGAAACTCACGCCCTGCATCACATGCCCTGAAACTCCTGCCCTGAAACTCATGCCCTGAAACTCATGCCCTGAATCTCATGCCCTGAATCTCATGCCCTGAAACTCAAGCCCTGAATCTCATGCCCTGAAACTCATGCCCTAAATCACATACCCTGAAACTCCTGCCCTGAATCTCATGCACTGAAACTCATGCCCTGAATCACATGCACTAAAACTCCTGCCCTGAATCATCTGCCCAGAAACTCATGCTCTGAATTGCATGCCCTGAAATACCTGCCCTGAATCTCATGCCCTGAAACTCATGCCCTGAATCTCATGCCCTGAATCTCATGCCTTGAAACTCCTGCCCTCAAACTCATGCACTGAAACTCATGCTCTGAATCTCATGTCCTGAAACTCCTGCACTGAAACTCATGCCATGAATCTCATATCCTGAAACTCACGCCCTGCATCACATGCCCTGAAACTCCTGCCCTGAAACTCATGCCCTGAAACTCATGCCCTGAATCTCATGCCCTGAATCTCATGCCCTGAAACTCCTGCACTGAAACACCTGCCCTGAATCTCCTGCCCTGAAAGTGATGCCCTGAATCTCATGCCCTGAATCTCATGCTCTGAAACTCGTGCACTGAATCTCATGCCCTGAAACTCCTGCCCTGAAACTCATGCGCTGAAACTCATGCCCTGAAACTCATTCACTGAAACACCTGCCCTGAATCTCCTGCCCTGAAAATCATGCCCTGTATCTCATGCCCTGAACCTCATGCTCTGAAACTCGTGCACTGAATCTCATGCCCTCAAGTTCCTGCACTGAAACTCATGCCCTGAATCTCATGCCCTGAAACTCATGCCCTGAACCTCATGCCCTGAAACTCAAGACCTGATTCATGCCGTGAAACTCATGCCCTAAATCACATACCCTGAAACTCCTGCCCTGAAACTCATGCCCTGAATCACATGCCCTAAAACTCCTGCCCTGAATCATCTGCCCAGAAACTCATGCCATGAATTACATGCCCTGAAATACCTGCCCTGAATCTAATGCCCTGAAACTCATGCCCTGAATCTCATGCCCTGAAACTCCTGCACTGAAACTCATGTACTGAAACTCATGCCCTGAATCACATGCCCTAAAACTCCTGCCCTGAATCATCTGCCCAGAAACTCATGCCCTGAATTACATGCCCTGAAATACCTGCCCTGAATCTCATGCCCTGAAACTCATGCCCTGAATCTCATGCCCTAAACTCTTGCACTGAATCTCATGCCATGAATCACATATCCTGAAACTCACGCCTTGAATTACATGCCCTGAAACTCCTGCCCTGAAACTCATGCCCTGAAACTCATGCCCTTAATCTCCTGTCCTAAAACTCATGCCCTGAATCTCATGCCCTGAATCTCATGCCCTGAAACTCCTGCACTGAATCACCTGCCCTGAATCTCCTGCCCTGAAACTCATACCCTGAATCTCATGCCCTGAATCTCACGCTCTGAAACTCGTGCACTGAATCTCATTACCTCAAGTTCCTGCACTGAAACTCATGCCCTGAATCGCATGTCCTGAAACTCCTGCCCTGAATCACCTACCCTGAAACTCATGCCCTGAATCTCATGCCCTGAAACTCCTGCACTGAAACTCATGCCTTGAATCTCATATCCTGAAACTCACGCCCTGAATCACATGCCCTGAAACTCCTGCTCTGAAACTCATGCCCTGAAACTCATGCCCCGAATCTCATGCCCTGAATCTCATGCCCTGAAACTCCTGCACTAAAATTCCTGCCCTGAATCATCTGCCCAGAAACTCATGCCCTGAATTACATGCCCTGAAATACCTGCCCTGAATCTCATGCCCTGAAACTCATGCCCTGAATCTCATGCCCTGAATCTCATGCTCTGAAACTCGTGCACTGAATCTCATGCCCTCAAGCTCCTGCACTGAAACTCCTGCCCTGAATCATCTGCCCAGAAACTCATGCCCTGAATTACATGCCCTGAAATACCTGCCCTGAATCTCATGCCCTGAAGCTCATGCCCTGAATCTCATGCCCTAAAACTCCTGCACTGAAACTCATGCACTGAAACTCATGCCCTGAATCACATGCCCTAAAACTCCTGCCGTGAATCATCTGCCCAGAAATTCATGCCCTGAATTACATGCCCTGAAACACCTGCCCTGAATCTCATGCCCTGAAACTCATGCTCTGAATCTCATGCCCTGAAACTCCTGCACTGAAACTCATGCCATGAATCTCATGCTCTGAAACTCGTGCACTGAATCTCATGCCCTGAAACTCCTGCCTTGAAACTCATGCCCTGAAACTCATGCCCTGAAACTCATGCCCCGAATCTCATGCCCTGAATCTCATGCCCTGAAACTCCTTCACTGAAACACCTGCCTTGAATCTCCTGCCCTGAACATCATGCCCTGAATCTCATGCCCTGAATCTCCAGTTCTGAAGCTCGTGCACTGAATCTCATGCCCTCAAGTTCTTGCACTGAAACTCATGCCCTGAATCTCATGCCCTGAAACTCATGCCCTGAAACTCATGCCCTGAAAGTCAAGCCCTGAATCTCATTTCCTGAAACTCATGCCCTAAATCACATACCCTGAAACTCCTTCCCTGAAACTCATGCACTGAAACTCCTGCCCTGAAACTCATGCCCCGAATCTCATGCCCTGAATCTCATGCCCTGAAACACCTTCACTGAAACACCTGCCCTGAATCTCCTGCCCTGAAAATCATGCCCTGAATCTCATGCCCTGGACCTCATGCTCTGAAACTCGTGCACTGAATCTCATGCCCTCAAGTTCCTGCACCGAAACTCATGCCCTGAATCACATGCCCTAAAACTCCTGCCCTGAATCATCTGCCCAGAAAGTCATGCCCTGAATTACATGCCCTAAATGCCTGCCCTGAATCTCTTGCCCTGAAACTCATGCCCTGAATCTCATGCCCTGAAACTCCTTCACTGAAACACCTGCCCTGAATCTCCTGCCCTGAAACTCATGCCCTGAATCTCATACCCTGAATCTCACGCTCTGAAACTCGTGCACTGAATCTCATGACCTCAAGTTCCTGCACTGAAACTCATGCCCTGAATCTCATGTCCTGAAACTCCTGCCCTGAATCACCTGCCCTGAAACTCATGCCCTGAATCTCATGCCCTGAAACTCCTGCACTGAAACTCATGCCATGAATCTCATATCCTGAAACTCACGCCCTGAATCACATGCCCTGAAACTCCTGCCCTGAAACTCATGCCCTGAAACTCATGCCCTGAATTTCCTGTCCTGAAACTCATGCCCTGATTCTCATGCCCTGAATCTCATGCCCTGAAACTCCTGCACTGAAACACCTGCCCTTAATCTCCTGCCCTGAAAATCATGCCCTGAATCTCATGCCCTGAATCTCATGCCCTGAAACTCATGCCCTAAATCTCATGCCCTGAAACTCATGCTCTGAATCTCATGTCCTGAAACTCCTGCACTGAAACTCATGCCATGAATCTCATATCCTGAAACTCACGCCCTGCATCACATGCCCTGAAACTCCTGCCCTGAAACTCATGCCCTGAAACTCATGCCCTGAATCTCATGCCCTGAATCTCATGCCCTGAAACTCAAGCCCTGAATCTCGTGCCCTGAAACTCATGCCCTAAATCACATACCCTGAAACTCCTGCCCTGAATCTCATGCACTAAAACTCATGCCCTGAATCACATGCACTAAAACTCCTGCCCTGAATCATCTGCCCAGAAACTCATGCTCTGAATTACATGCCCTGAAATACCTGCCCTGAATCTCATGCCCTGAAACTCATGCCCTGAATCTCATGCCCTGAAACTCCTGCCCTCAAACTCATGCACTGAAACTCATGCCCTGAATCTCAAGCCTTGAAAATCGTGCCCTCAAACTCATGCACTGAAACTCACGTTCTGAATCTCATGTCCTGAAACTCCTGCACTGAAACTCATGCCATGAATCTCATATCCTGAAACTCACGCCCTGCATCACATGCCCTGAAACTCCTGCCCTGAAACTCATGCCCTGAAACTCATGCCCTGAATCTCATGCCCTGAATCTCATGCCCTGAAACTCCTGCACTGAAACACCTGCCCTGAATCTCCTGCCCTGAAAGTGATGCCCTGAATCTCATGGCCTGAATCTCATGCTCTGAAACTCGTGCACTGAATCTCATGCCCTGAAACTCCTGCCCTGAAACTCATGCGCTGAAACTCTTGCCCTGAAACTCATGCCCCGAATCTCATGCCCTGAAACTCATGCCCTAAATCTCATGCCCTGAAACTCATGCTCTGAATCTCATGTCCTGAAACTCCTGCACTGAAACTCATGCCATGAATCTCATATCCTGAAACTCACGCCCTGCATCACATGCCCTGAAACTCCTGCCCTGAAACTCATGCCCTGAAACTCATGCCCTGAATCTCATGCCCTGAATCTCATGCCCTGAAACTCAAGCCCTGAATCTCATGCCCTGAAACTCATGCCCTAAATCACATACCCTGAAACTCCTGCCCTGAATCTCATGCACTGAAACTCATGCCCTGAATCACATGCACTAAAACTCCTGCCCTGAATCATCTGCCCAGAAACTCATCCTCTGAATTACATGCCCTGAAATACCTGCCCTGAATCTCATGCCCTGAAACTCATGCCCTGAATCTCATGCCCTGAATCTCATGCCTTGAAACTCCTGCCCTCAAACTCATGCACTGAAACTCATGCTCTGAATCTCATGTCCTGAAACTCCTGCACTGAAACTCATGCCATGAATCTCATATCCTGAAACTCACGCCCTGCATCACATGCCCTGAAACTCCTGCCCTGAAACTCATGCCCTGAAACTCATGCCCTGAATCTCATGCCCTGAATCTCATGCCCTGAAACTCCTGCACTGAAACACCTGCCCTGAATCTCCTGACCTGAAAGTGATGCCCTGAATCTCATGCCCTGAATCTCATGCTCTGAAACTCGTGCACTGAATCTCATGCCCTGAAACTCCTGCCCTGAAACTCATGCGCTGAAACTCTTGCCCTGAAACTCATGCCCCGAATCTCATGCCCTGAATCTCATGCCCTGAAACTCATTCACTGAAACACCTGCCCTGAATCTCCTGCCCTGAAAATCAAGCCCTGAATCTCATGCCCTGAACCTCATGCTCTGAAACTCGTGCACTGAATCTCATGCCCTCAAGTTCCTGCACTGAAACTCATGCCCTGAATCTCATGCCCTGAAACTCATGCCCTGAACCTCATGCCCTGAAACTCAAGCCCTGATTCATGCCGTGAAACTCATGCCCTAAATCACATACCCTGAAACTCCTGCCCTGAAACTCATGCCCTGAATCACATCCCTAAAACTCCTGCCCTGAATCATCTGCCCAGAAACTCATGCCCTGAATTACATGCCCTGAAATACCTGCCCTGAATCTAATGCCCTGAAACTCACGTTCTGCATCACATGCCCTGAAACTCCTGCCCTGAAACTCATGCCCTGAAACTCATGCCCTGAATCTCATGCCCTGAATCTCATGCCCTGAAACTCCTGCACTGAAACACCTGCCCTGAATCTCCTGCCCTGAAAGTGATGCCCTGAATCTCATGGCCTGAATCTCATGCTCTGAAACTCGTGCACTGAATCTCATGCCCTGAAACTCCTGCCCTGAAACTCATGCGCTGAAACTCTTGCCCTGAAACTCATGCCCCGAATCTCATGCCCTGAAACTCATGCCCTAAATCTCATGCCCTGAAACTCATGCTCTGAATCTCATGTCCTGAAACTCCTGCACTGAAACTCATGCCATGAATCTCATATCCTGAAACTCACGCCCTGCATCACATGCCCTGAAACTCTTGCCCTGAAACTCATGCCCTGAAACTCATGCCCTGAATCTCATGCCCTGAATCTCATGCCCTGAAACTCAAGCCCTGAATCTCATGCCCTGAAACTCATGCCCTAAATCACATACCCTGAAACTCCTGCCCTGAATCTCATGCACTGAAACTCATGCCCTGAATCACATGCACTAAAACTCCTGCCCTGAATCATCTGCCCAGAAACTCATGCTCTGAATTACATGCCCTGAAATACCTGCCCTGAATGTCATGCCCTGAAACTCATGCCCTGAATCTCATGCCCTGAATCTCATGCCTTGAAACAACTGCCCTCAAACTCATGCACTGAAACTCATGCTCTGAATCTCATGTCCTGAAACTCCTGCACTGAAACTCATGCCATGAATCTCATATCCTGAAACTCACGCCCTGCATCACATGCCCTGAAACTCCTGCCCTGAAACTCATGCCCTGAAACTCATGCCCTGAATCTCATGCCCTGAATCTCATGCCCTGAAACTCCTGCACTGAAACACCTGCCCTGAATCTCCTGCCCTGAAAGTGATGCCCTGAATCTCATGCCCTGAATCTCATGCTCTGAAACTCGTGCACTGAATCTCATGCCCTGAAACTCCTGCCCTGAAACTCATGCGCTGAAACACTTGCCCTGAAACTCATGCCCCGAATCTCATGCCCTGAATCTCATGCCCTGAAACTCATTCACTGAAACACCTGCCCTGAATCTCCTGCCCTGAAAATCAAGCCCTGAATCTCATGCCCTGAACCTCATGCTCTGAAACTCGTGCACTGAATCTCATGCCCTCAAGTTCCTGCACTGAAACTCATGCCCTGAATCTCATGCCCTGAAACTCATGCCCTGAACCTCATGCCCTGAAACTCAAGCCCTGATTCATGCCGTGAAACTCATGCCCTAAATCACATACCCTGAAACTCCTGCCCTGAAACTCATGCCCTGAATCACATGCCCTAAAACTCCTGCCCTGAATCATCTGCCCAGAAACTCATGCCCTGAATTACATGCCCTGAAATACCTGCCCTGAATCTAATGCCCTGAAACTCATGCCCTGAATCTCATGCCCTGAAACTCCTGCACTGAAAATCATGTACTGAAACTCATGCCCTGAATCACATGCCCTAAAACTCCTGCCCTGAATCATCTGCCCAGAAACTCATGCCCTGAATTACATGCCCTGAAATACCTGCCCTGAATCTCATGCCCTGAAACTCATGCCCTGAATCTCATGCCCTAAACTCTTGCACTGAATCTCATGCCATGAATCACATATCCTGAAACTCACGCCCTGAATTACATGCCCTGAAACTCCTGCCCTGAAACTCATGTACTGAAACTCATGCCCTGAATCACATGCCCTAAAACTCCTGCCCTGAATCATCTGCCCAGAAACTCATGCCCTGAATTACATGCCCTGAAATACCTGCCCTGAATCTCATGCCCTGAAACTCATGCCCTGAATCTCATGCCCTAAACTCTTGCACTGAATCTCATGCCATGAATCACATATCCTGAAACTCACGCCCTGAATTACATGCCCTGAAACTCCTGCCCTGAAACTCATGCCCTGAAACTCATGCCCTTAATCTCCTGTCCTAAAACTCATGCCCTGAATCTCATGCCCTGAATCTCATGCCCTGAAACTCCTGCACTGAATCACCTGCCCTGAATCTCCTGCCCTGAAACTCATACCCTGAATCTCATGCCCTGAATCTCACGCTCTGAAACTCGTGCACTGAATCTCATTACCTCAAGTTCCTGCACTGAAACTCATGCCCTGAATCGCATGTCCTGAAACTCCTGCCCTGAATCACCTACCCTGAAACTCATGCCCTGAATCTCATGCCCTGAAACTCCTGCACTGAAACTCATGCCTTGAATCTCATATCCTGAAACTCACGCCCTGAATCTCATGCCCTGAATCTCATGCCTTGAAACAACTGCCCTCAAACTCATGCACTGAAACTCATGCTCTGAATCTCATGTCCTGAAACTCCTGCACTGAAACTCATGCCATGAGTCTCATATCCTGAAACTCACGCCCTGCATCACATGCCCTGAAACTCCTGCCCTGAAACTCATGCCCTGAAACTCATGCCCTGAATCTCATGCCCTGAATCTCATGCCCTGAAACTCCTGCACTGAAACACCTGCCCTGAATCTCCTGCCCTGAAAGTGATGCCCTGAATCTCATGCCCTGAATCTCATGCTCTGAAACTCGTGCACTGAATCTCATGCCCTGAAACTCCTGCCCTGAAACTCATGCGCTGAAACTCTTGCCCTGAAACTCATGCCCCGAATCTCATGCCCTGAATCTCATGCCCTGAAACTCATTCACTGAAACACCTGCCCTGAATCTCCTGCCCTGAAAATCAAGCCCTGAATCTCATGCCCTGAACCTCATGCTCTGAAACTCGTGCACTGAATCTCATGCCCTCAAGTTCCTGCACTGAAACTCATGCCCTGAATCTCATGCCCTGAAACTCATGCCCTGAACCTCATGCCCAGAAACTCAAGCCCTGATTCATGCCGTGAAACTCATGCCCTGAATTACATGCCCTGAAATACCTGCCCTGAATCTAATGCCCTGAAACTCATGCCCTGAATCTCATGCCCTGAAACTCCTGCACTGAAACTCATGTACTGAAACTCATGCCCTGAATCACATGCCCTATAACTCCTGCCCTGAATCATCTGCCCAGAAACTCATGCCCTGAATTACATGCCCTGAAATACCTGCCCTGAATCTCATGCCCTGAAACTCATGCCCTGAATCTCATGCCCTAAACTCTTGCACTGAATCTCATGCCATGAATCACATATCCTGAAACTCACGCCCTGAATTACATGCCCTGAAACTCCTGCCCTGAAACTCATGCCCTGAAACTCATGCCCTTAATCTCCTGTCCTAAAACTCATGCTCTGAATCTCATGCCCTGAATCTCATGCCCTGAAACTCCTGCACTGAATCACCTGCCCTGAATCTCCTGCCCTGAAACTCATACCCTGAATCTCATGCCCTGAATGTCACGCTCTGAAACTCGTGCACTGAATCTCATTACCTCAAGTTCCTGCACTGAAACTCATGCCCTGAATCGCATGTCCTGAAACTCCTGCCCTGAATCACCTACCCTGAAACTCATGCCCTGAATCTCATGCCCTGAAACTCCTGCACTGAAACTCATGCCTTGAATCTCATATCCTGAAACTCACGCCCTGAATCACATGCCCTGAAACTCCTGCTCTGAAACTCATGCCCTGAAACTGATGCCCCGAATCTCATGCCCTGAATCTCATGCCCTGAAACTCCTGCACTAAAATTCCTGCCCTGAATCATCTGCCCAGAAACTCATGCCCTGAATTACATGCCCTGAAATACCTGCCCTGAATCTCATGCCCTGAAACTCATGCCCTGAATCTCATGCCCTGAATCTCATGCTCTGAAACTCGTGCACTGAATCTCATGCCCTCAAGCTCCTGCACTGAAACTCCTGCCCTGAATCATCTGCCCAGAAACTCATGCCCTGAATTACATGCCCTGAAATACCTGCCCTGAATCTCATGCCCTGAAGCTCATGCCCTGAATCTCATGCCCTAAAACTCCTGCACTGAAACTCATGCACTGAAACTCATGCCCTGAATCACATGCCCTACAACTCCTGCCGTGAATCATCTGCCCAGAAATTCATGCCCTGAATTACATGCCCTGAAATACCTGCCCTGAATCTCATGCCCTGAAACTCATGCTCTGAATCTCATGCCCTGAAACTCCTGCACTGAAACTCATGCCATGAATCTCATGCTCTGAAACTCGTGCACTGAATCTCATGCCCTGAAACTCCTGCCCTGAAACTCATGCCCTGAAACTCATGCCCTGAAACTCATGCCCCGAATCTCATGCCCTGAATCTCATGCCCTGAAACTCCTTCACTGAAACACCTGCCTTGAATCTCCTGCCCTGAACATCATGCCCTGAATCTCATGCCCTGAATCGCATGCTCTGAAACTCGTGCACTGAATCTCATGTCCTCAAGTTCCTGCACTGAAACTCATGCCCTGAATCTCATGCCCTGAAACTCATGCCCTGAACCTCATGCCCTGAAACTCAAGCCCTGAATCTCATGCTCTGAAACTCATGCCCTAAATCACATACGCTGAAACTCCTGCCCTGCAACTCAAGCACTGAAACTCATGCCCTGAATCACATGCCCTAAAACTCCTGCCCTGAATCATCTGCCCAGAAACTCATGCCCTGAATTACATGCCCTGAAATACCTGCCTCGAATCTCATGCCCTGAAACTGATGCCCTGAATCTAATGCTCTGAAACCCCTGCCCTGAAACTCATGCCCTTAATCTCCTGTCCTAAAACTCATGCCCTGAATCTCATGCCCAGAAACTCATGCCCTGAATTACATGCCCTGAAATACCTGCCCTGAATCTCATGCCCTGAAGCTCATGCCCTGAATCTCATGCCCTAAAACTCCTGCACTGAAACTCATGCACTGAAACTCATGCCCTGAATCACATGCCCTAAAACTCCTGCCGTGAATCATCTGCCCAGAAATTCATGCCCTGAATTACATGCCCTGAAATACCTGCCCTGAATCTCATGCCCTGAAACTCATGCTCTGAATCTCATGCCCTGAAACTCCTGCACTGAAACTCATGCCATGAATCTCATGCTCTGAAACTCATGCACTGAATCTCATGCCCTGAAACTCCTGCCCTGAAACTCATGCCCTGAAACTCATGCCCTGAAACTCATGCCCCGAATCTCATGCCCTGAATCTCATGCCCTGAAACTCCTTCACTGAAACACCTGCCTTGAATCTCCTGCCCTGAACATCATGCCCTGAATCTCATGCCCTGAATCTCATGCCCTGAATCTCATGCTCTGAAACTCGTGCACTGAATCTCATGTCCTCAAGTTCCTGCACTGAAACTCATGCCCTGAATCTCATGCCCAGAAACTCATGCCCTGAACCTCATGCCCTGAAACTCATGCCCTGAATCTCATGCTCTGAAACTCCTGCCCTGAAACTCATGCCCTTAATCTCCTGTCCTAAAACTCATGCCCTGAATCTCATGCCCTGAAACTCCTGCACTGAATCACCTGCCCTGAATCTCCTGCCCTGAAACTCATGCCCTGAATCTCATGCCCTAAAACTCCTGCACTGAAACTCATGCACTGAAACTCATGCCCTGAATCACATGCCCTAAAACTCCTGCCGTGAATCATCTGCCCAGAAATTCATGCCCTGAATTACATGCCCTGAAATACCTGCCCTGAATCTCATGCCCTGAAACTCATGCTCTGAATCTCATGCCCTGAGACTCCTGCACTGAAACTCATGCCATGAATCTCATGCTCTGAAACTCGTGCACTGAATCTCATGCCCTGAAACTGCTGCCCTGAAACTCATGCCCTGAAACTCATGCCCTGAAACTCATGCCCCGAACCTCATGCCCTGAATCTCATGCCCTGAAACTCCTTCACTGAAACACCTGCCTTGAATCTCCAGCCCTGAACATCATGCCCTGAATCTCATGCCCTGAATCTCATGCTCTGAAACTCGTGCACTGAATCTCATGTCCTCAAGTTCCTGCACTGAAACTCATGCCCTGAATCTCATGCCCTGAAACTCATGCCCTGAACCTCATGCCCTGAAACTCAAGCCCTGAATCTCATGCTCTGAAACTCATGCCCTAAATCACATACGCTGAAACTCCTGCCCTGAAACTCATGCACTGAAACTCATGCCCTGAATCACATGCCCTAAAACTCCTGCCCTGAATCATCTGCCCAGAAACTCATGCCCTGAATTACATGCCCTGAAATACCTGCCTTGAATCTCATGCCCTGAAACTCATGCCCTGAATCTCATGCTCTGAAACTCCTGCCCTGAAACTCATGCCCTTAATCTCCTGTCCTAAAACTCATGCCCTGAATCTCATGCCCAGAAACTCATGCCCTGAATTACATGCCCTGAAATACCTGCCCTGAATCTCATGCCCTGAAGCTCATGCCCTGAATCTCATGCCCTAAAACTCCTGCACTGAAACTCATGCACTGAAACTCATGCCCTGAATCACATGCCCTAAAACTCCTGCCGTGAATCATCTGCCCAGAAATTCATGCCCTGAATTACATGCCCTGAAATACCTGCCCTGAATCTCATGCCCTGAAACTCATGCTCTGAATCTCATGCCCTGAAACTGCTGCACTGAAACTCATGCCATGAATCTCATGCTCTGAAACTCGTGCACTGAATCTCATGCCCTGAAACTCCTGCCCTGAAACTCATGCCCTGAAACTCATGCCATGAAACTCATGCCCCGAATCTCATGCCCTGAATCTCATGCCCTGAAACTCCTTCACTGAAACACCTGCCTTGAATCTCCTGCCCTGAACATCATGCCCTGAATCTCATGCCCTGAATCTCATGCTCTGAAACTCGTGCACTGAATCTCATGTCCTCAAGTTCCTGCACTGAAACTCATGCCCTGAATCTCATGCCCTGAAACTCATGCCCTGAACCTCATGCCCTGAAACTCAAGCCCTGAATCTCATGCTCTGAAACTCATGCCCTAAATCACATACGCTGAAACTCCTGCCCTGAAACTCATGCACTGAAACTCATGCCCTGAATCACATGCCCTAAAACTCCTGCCCTGAAACTCATGCACTGAAACTCATGCCCTGAATCACATGCCCTAAAACTCCTGCCCTGAATCTCATGCCCAGAAACTCCTGCACTGAAAAACCTGCCCTGAATCTCCTGCCCTGAAAGTGATGCCCTGAATCTCATGCCCTGAATCTCATGCTATGAAACTCGTGCACTGAATCTCATGCCCTGAAACTCCTGCCCTGAAACTCATGCGCTGAAACTCTTGCCCTGAAACTCATGCCCCGAATCTCATGCCCTGAATCTCATGCCCTGAAACTCGTTCACTGAAACACCTGCCCTGAATCTCCTGCGCTGAAAATCAAGCCCTGAATCTCATGCCCTGAACCTCATGCTCTGAAACTCGTGCACTGAATCTCATGCCCTCAAGTTCCTGCACTGAAACTCATGCCCTGAATCTCATGCCCTGAAACTCATGCCCTGAACCTCATGCCCTGAAACTCAAGCCCTGATTCATGCCGTGAAACTCATGCCCTAAATCACATACCCTGAAATTCCTGCCCTGAAACTCATGCCCTGAATCACATGCCCTAAAACTCCTGCCCTGAATCATCTGCCCAGAAACTCATGTCCTGAATTACATGCCCTGAAATACCTGCCCTGAATCTAATGCCCTGAAACTCATGCCCTGAATCTCACGCTCTGAAACTCGTGCACTGAATCTCATTACCTCAAGTTCCTGCACTGAAACTCATGCCCCGAATCGCATGTCCTGAAACTCCTGCCCTGAATCACCTACCCTGAAACTCATGCCCTGAATCTCATGCCCTGAAACTCCTGCACTGAAACTCATGCCTTGAATCTTATATCCTGAAACTCACGCCCTGAATCACATGCCCTGAAACTCCTGCTCTGAAACTCATGCCCTGAAACTCATGCCCCGAATCTCATGCCCTGAATCTCATGCCCTGAAACTCCTGCACTGAAACACCTGCCCTGAATCTCCTGCCCTGAAAATCATGCCCTGAATCTCATGCCCTGAATCTCATGCTCTGAAACTCGTGCACTGAATCTCATGCCCTCAAGCTCCTGCACTGAAACTCCTGCCCTGAATCATCTGCCCAGAAACTCATGCCCTGAATTACATGCCCTGAAATACCTGCCCTGAATCTCATGCCCTGAAGCTCATGCCCTGAATCTCATGCCCTAAAACTCCTGCACTGAAACTCATGCACTGAAACTCATGCCCTGAAACTCCTGCACTGAAACTCATGCCATGAATCTCATGCTCTGAAACTCGTGCACTGAATCTCATGCCCTGAAACTCCTGCCCTGAAACTCATGCCCTGAAACTCATGCCCTGAAACTCATGCCCCGAATCTCATGCCCTGAATCTCATGCCCTGAAACTCCTTCACTGAAACACCTGCCTTGAATCTCCTGCCCTGAACATCATGCCCTGAATCTCATGCCCTGAATCTCATGCTCTGAAACTCGTGCACTGAATCTCATGTCCTCAAGTTCCTGCACTGAAACTCATGCCCTGAATCTCATGCCCTGAAACTCATGCCCTGAACCTCATGCCCTGAAACTCAAGCCCTGAATCTCATGCTCTGAAACTCATGCCCTAAATCACATACGCTGAAACTCCTGCCCTGAAACTCATGCACTGAAACTCATGCCCTGAATCACATGCCCTAAAACTCCTGCCCTGAATCATCTGCCCTGAAACTCATGCCCTGAATTACATGCCCTGAATTACCTGCCTTGAATCTCATGCCCTGAAACTCATGCCCTGAATCTCATGCTCTGAAACTCCTGCCCTGAAACTCATGCCCTTAATCTCCTGTCCTAAAACTCATGCCCTGAATCTCATGCCCAGAAACTCATGCTCTGAATTACATGCCCTGAAATACCTGCCCTGAATCTCATGCCCTGAAGCTCATGCCCTGAATCTCATGCCCTAAAACTCCTGCACTGAAACTCATGCACTGAAACTCATGCCCTGAATCACATGCCCTAAAACTCCTGCCGTGAATCATCTGCCCAGAAATTCATGCCCTGAATTACATGCCCTGAAATACCTGTCCTGAATCTCATGCCCTGAAACTCATGCTCTGAATCTCATGCCCTGAAACTCCTGCACTGAAACTCATGCCATGAATCTCATGCTCTGAAACTCGTGCACTGAATATCATGCCCTGAAACTCCTGCCCTGAAACTCATGCCCTGAAACTCATGCCCTGAAACTCATGCCCCGAATCTCATGCCCTGAATCTCATGCCCTGAAACTCCTTCACTGAAACACCTGCCTTGAATCTCCTGCCCTGAACATCTTGCCCTGAATCTCATGCCCTGAATCTCATGCTCTGAAACGCGTGCAGTGAATCTCATGTCCTCAAGTTCCTGCACTGAAACTCATGCCCTGAATCTCATGCCCTGAAACTCATGCCCTAAACCTCATGCCCTGAAACTCATGCCCTGAATCTCATGCTCTGAAACTCCTGCCCTGAAACTCATGCCCTTAATCTCCTGTCCTAAAACTCATGCCCTGAATCTCATGCCCTGAATCTCATGCCCTGAAACTCCTGCACTGAATCACCTGCCCTGAATCTCCTGCCCTGAAACTCATGCCCTGAATCTCATGCCCTAAAACTCCTGCACTGAAACTCATGCACTGAAACTCATGCCCTGAATCACATGCCCTAAAACTCCTGCCGTGAATCATCTGCCCAGAAATTCATGCCCTGAATTACATGCCCTGAAATACCTGCCCTGAATCTCATGCCCTGAAACTCATGCTCTGAATCTCATGCCCTGAAACTCCTGCACTGAAACTCATGCCATGAATCTCATGCTCTGAAACTCGTGCACTGAATCTCATGCCCTGAAACTCCTGCCCTGAAACTCATGCCCTGAAACTCATGCCCTGAAACTCATGCCCCGAATCTCATGCCCTGAATCTTATGCCCTGAAACTCCTTCACTGAAACACCTGCCTTGAATCTCCAGCCCTGAACATCATGCCCTGAATCTCATGCCCTGAATCTCATGCTCTGAAACTCGTGCACTGAATCTCATGTCCTCAAGTTCCTGCACTGAAACTCATGCCCTGAATCTCATGCCCTGAAACTCATGCCCTGAACCTCATGCCCTGAAACTCAAGCCCTGAATCTCATGCTCTGAAACTCATGCCCTAAATCACATACGCTGAAACTCCTGCCCTGAAACTCATGCACTGAAACTCATGCCCTGAATCACATGCCCTAAAACTCCTGCCCTGAATCATCTGCCCAGAAACTCATGCCCTGAATTACATGCCCTGAAATACCTGCCCTGAATCTCATGCTCTGAAACTCCTGCCCTGAAACTCATGCCCTTAATCTCCTGTCCTAAAACTCATGCCCTGAATCTCATGCCCAGAAACTCATGCCCTGAATTACATGCCCTGAAATACCTGCCCTGAATCTCATGCCCTGAAGCTCATGCCCTGAATCTCATGCCCTAAAACTCCTGCACTGAAACTCATGCACTGAAACTCATGCCCTGAATCACATGCCCTAAAACTCCTGCCGTGAATCATCTGCCAGAAATTCATGCCCTGAATTACATGCCCTGAAATACCTGCCCTGAATCTCATGCCCTGAAACTCATGCTCTGAATCTCATGCCCTGAAACTCCTGCACTGAAACTCATGCCATGAATCTCATGCTCTGAAACTCGTGCACTGAATCTCATGCCCTGAAACTCCTGCCCTGAAACTCATGCCCTGAAACTCATGCCCTGAAACTCATGCCCCGAATCTCATGCCCTGAATCTGATGCCCTGAAACTCCTTCACTGAAACACCTGCCTTGAATCTCCTGCCCTGAACATCATGCCCTGAATCTCATGCCCTGAATCTCATGCTCTGAACCTCGTGCACTGAATCTCATGTCCTCAAGTTCCTGCACTGAAACTCATGCCCTGAATCTCATGCCCTGAAACTCATGCCCTGAACCTCATGCCCTGAAACTCAAGCCCTGAATCTCATGCTCTGAAACTCATGCCCTAAATCACATACGCTGAAACTCCTGCCCTGAAACTCATGCACTGAAACTCATGCCCTGAATCACATGCCCTAAAACTCCTGCCCTGAATCATCTGCCCAGAAACTCATGCCCTGAATTGCATGCCCTGAAATACCTGCCTTGAATCTCATGCCCTGAAACTCATGCCCTGAATCTCATGCTCTGAAACTCCTGCCCTGAAACTCATGCCCTTAATCTCCTGTCCTAAAACTCATGCCCTGAATCTCATGCCCTGAATCTCATGCCCTGAAACTCCTGCACTGAATCACCTGCCCTGAATCTCCTGCCCTGAAACTCATACCCTGAATCTCATGCCCTGAATCTCACGCTCTGAAACTCGTGCACTGAATCTCATTACCTCAAGTTCCTGCACTGAAACTCCTGCACTGAAACTCATGCCTTGAATCTCATATCCTGAAACTCACGCCCTGAATCACATGCCCTGAAACTCCTGCCCTGAAACTCATGCCCTGAAACTCATGCCCCGAATCTCATGCCCTGAAACTTATGCTCTGAATCTCATGCCCTGAAACTCCTGCACTGAAACTCATGCCATGAATCTCATGCTCTGAAACTCGTGCACTGAATTACATGCCCTGAAACTCCTGCCCTGAAACTCATGCCCTGAAACTATTGCACTGAAACTCATGCCCTGAATCTCATGCCTTGAAACTCCTGCCCTCAAACTCATGCACTGAAACTCATGCTCTGAATCTCATGCCCTGAAACTCCTGCACTGAAACTCATGCCATGGATCTCATATCCTGAAACTCACGCCCTGAATCACATGCCCTGAAACTCCTGCCCTGAAACTCATGCCCTGAAGCTCATGCCCTGAATCTCATGCCCTAAAACTCCTGCACTGAAACTCATGCACTGAAACTCATGCCCTGAATCACATGCCCTAAAACTCCTGCCGTGAATCATCTGCCCAGAAATTCATGCCCTGAATTACATGCCCTGAAATACCTGCCCTGAATCTCATGCCCTGAAACTCATGCTCTGAATCTCATGCCCTGAAACTCCTGCACTGAAACTCATGCCATGAATCTCATGCTCTGAAACTCGTGCACTGAATCTCATGCCCTGAAACTCCTGCCCTGAAACTCATGCCCTGAAACTCATGCCCTGAAACTCATGCCCCGAATCTCATGCCCTGAATCTCATGCCCTGAAACTCCTTCACTGAAACACCTGCCTTGAATCTCCTGCCCTGAACATCATGCCCTGAATCTCATGCCCTGAATCTCATGCTCTGAAACTCGTGCACTGAATCTCATGTCCTCAAGTTCCTGCACTGAAACTCATGCCCTGAATCTCATGCCCTGAAACTCATGCCCTGAATCTCATGCCCTGAAACTCCTGCACTGAAACTCATGCCTTGAATCTCATATCCTGAAACTCACGCCCTGAATCACATGCCCTGAAACTCCTGCCCTGAAACTCATGCCCTGAAACTCATGCCCCGAATCTCATGCCCTGAATCTCATGCCCTGAAACTCCTGCACTGAAACACCTGCTCTGAATCTCCTGCCCTGAAAATCATGCCCTGAATCTCATGCCCTGAATCTCATGCTCTGAAACTCGTGCACTGAATCTCATGCCCTCAAGCTCCTGCACTGAAACTCCTGCCCTGAATCATCTGCCCAGAAACTCATGCCCTGAATTACATGCCCTGAAATACCTGCCGTGAATCTCATGCCCTGAAGCTCATGCCCTGAATCTCATGCCCTAAAACTCCTGCACTGAAACTCATGCACTGGAACTCATGCCCTCAACACATGCCCTAAAACTCCTGCCCTGAATCATCTGCCCAGAAATTCATACCCTGAATTTCATGCCCTGAAATACCTGCCCTGAATCTCATGCCCTGAAACTCATGCTCTGAATCTCATGCCCTGAAACTCCTGCACTGAAACTCATGCCATGAATCTCATGCTCTGAAACTCGTGCACTGAATCTCATGCCCTGAAACTCCTGCCCTGAAACTCATGCCCTGAAACTCATGCCCTGAAACTCATGCCCCGAATCTCATGCCCTGAAACTCAAGCCCTGAATCTCATGCTCTGAAACTCATGCCCTAAATCACATACCCTGAAACTCCTGCCCTGAAACTCATGCACTGAAACTCATGCCTGAATCACATGCCCTAAAACTCCTGCCCTGAATTATCTGCCCAGAAACTCATGCCCTGAATTACATGCCCTGAAATACCTGCCTTGAATCTCATGCCCTGAAACTCATGCCCTGAATCTCATGCTCTGAAACGCCTGCACTTAAACTCCTGCACTGAAACTCATGCCATGAATCTCATATCCTGAAACTCACGCCCTGAATCACATGCCCTGAAACTCCTGCCCTGAAACTCATGCCCTGAAACTCATGCCCTGAAACTCATGCCCTAAATCTCATGCCCTGAATCTCATGCCCTGATACTCCTGCACTGAAACACCTGCCCTGAATCTCCTGCCCTGAAAGTCATGCCCTGAATCTCATGCCCTGAATCTCATGCTCTGAAACTCATGCCCTGAAACTCATGCCCCGAATCTCATGCCCTGAATCTCATGCCCTGAAACTCGTTCACTGAAACACCTGCCCTGAATCTCCTGCCCTGAAAATCATGCCCTGAATCTCATGCCCTGAATCTCATGCTCTGAAACTCGTGCACTGAATCTCATGCCCTCAAGTTCCTGCACTGAAACACATGCCCTGAATCTCATGCCCTGAAACTCAAGCCCTGAATCTCATGCTCTGAAACTCATGCCCTAAATCACATACCCTGAAACTCCTGCCCTGAAACTCATGCACTGAAACTCATGCCCTGAATCACATGCCCTAAAACTCCTGCCCTGAATCATCTGCCCAGAAACTCATGCCCTGAATTACATGCCCTGAAATACCTGCCTTGAATCTCATGCCCTGAAACTCATGCCCTGAATCTCATGCTCTGAAACTCCTGCACTGAAACTGATGCACTGAAACTCATGCCCTGAATCACATGCCCTAAAACTCCAGCCCTGAATCATCTGCCCAGAAACTCATGCCCTGAATTACATGCCCTGAAATACCAGCCCTGAATCTCATGCCCTGAAACTCATGCCCTGAATCTCATGCCCTAAACTCCTGCACTGAAACTCATGGCATGAATCTCATATCCTGAAACTCACACCCTGAATTACATGCCCTGAAACTCCTGTCCTGAAACTCATGCCCTGAATCCTAAAACTCATGCCCTGAATCTCATGCCTGAATCTCATGCCCTGAAACTCCTGCACTGAAACACCTGGCCCCTGAATCTCCTGCCCTGAAACTCATGCCCTGAATCTCATGCCCTGAATCTCACGCTCATGAAGCTCGTGCACTGAATCTCATTACTTCAAGTTCCTGCACTGAAATCATGCCCTGAATCGCATGTCCTGAAACACCTGCCCTGAATCACCTACCCTGAAACTCATGCCCTGAATCTCATGCCCTGAAACTCCTGCACTGAAACTCATGCCATGAATCTCATATCCTGAACTCACGCCCTGAATCACATGCCCTGAATCTCCTGCCCTGAAAATCATGCCCTTGAATCTCATGCCCTGAATCTCATGCTCTGAAACTCGTGCACTGAATCACATGCCCTCAAGTTCCTGCACTGAAACTCATACCCTGAATCTCATGCCCTGAAACTCATGCCCTGAACCTCAAGCCCTGAAACTCAAGCCTGAATCTCATGCCCTGAAACTCATGCCCTAATTCACATACCCTGAAACTCCTGCCCTGAAACTCATGCACTGAAACTCATGCCCTGAATCACATGCCCTAAAACTCCTGCCCTGTATCATCTGCCCTGAAACTCATGCCCTGAATTACATGCCCTGAGATACCTGCCCTGATCTCATGCCCTGAAACTCATGCCCTGAATCTCATGCCTGAATCTCCTGCACTGAAACTCATGCACTGAAAATCATGCCCTGAATCACATGCCCTAAAACTCCTGCCCTGAATCATCAGCCCAGAAACTCATCCCTGAATTACATGCCCTGAAATACTGCCCTGAATCTCATGCCCTGAAACTCATGCCCTGAATCTCATGCCCTGAAACTCCTGCACTGAAACTCATGCCATGAATCTCATATCCTGAAACTCACGCCCTGAATTACATGCCCTGAAACTCCTGCCCTGAAACTCATGCCCTGAAACTCATGCCCTGAATCTCCTGTCCAAAAACTCATGTCCTGAATCTCATGCCCTGAATCTCATGCCCTGAAACTCCTGCACTGAAACACCTGCCCTGAATCTCCTGCCCTGAAACTCATGCCCTGAATCTCATGCCCTGCCTCTCACGCTCTGAAACTCGTGCACTGAATCTCATTACCTCCAGTTCCTGCACTGAAACTCATGCCCTGAATCGCATGTCCTGAAACTCATGCCCTGAATCTCATGCCCTGAAACTCCTGCACTGAAACTCATGCCAAGAATCTCATATCCTGAAACTCACGCCCTGAGTCACATGCCCTGACACTCCTGCCCTGAAACGCATGTCCTAAAACTCATGCCCTGAAACTTATGCCCTGAATCTCCTGTCCTGAAACTCATGCCCTGAATCTCATGCCCTGAATCTCATGCCCTGAAACTCCTGCACTGAAACACCTGCCCTGAATCTCCTGCCCTGAAAATCATGCCCTGAATCTCATGCTCTGAAACTCATGCCCTAAATCACATACCCTGAAACTCCTGCCCTGAAACTCATGCACTGAAACTCATGCCTTGAATCACATGCCCTAAAACTCCTGCCCTGAATCATCTGCCCAGAAACTCATGCCCTGAATTTCATGCCCTGAAATACCAGCCCTGAATCTCATGCCCTGAAACTAATGCCTGAATCTCATGCCCTAAACTCCTGCACTGAAACTCATGCCATGAATCTCATATCCTGAAACTCACGCCCTGAATTACATGCCCTGAAACTCCTGTCCTGAAACCCATCCCTGAATCTCCTGTCCTAAAACTCATGCCCTGAATCTCATGCCCTGAATCTCATGCCCTGAAACTCCTGCACTGAAACACCAGCCCTGAATCTCCTGCCCTGAATCTCATGCCTGAATCTCACGCTCTGAAACTCGTGCACTGAATCTCATTACTTCAAGTTCCTGCACTGAAACTCATGCCCTGAATCGCATGTCCTGAAACACCTGCCCTGAATCACCTACCCTGAAACTCATGCCCTGAATCTCATGCCCTGAAACTCCTGCACTGAAACTCATGCCATGAATCTCATATCCTGAAACTCACGCCCTGAATCACATGCCCTGAAACTCCTGCCCTGAATCTCATGCCCTGAATTTCAAGCTCTGAAACTCGTGCACTGAATCACATGCCCTCAAGTTCCTGCACTGAAACTTATACCCTGAATCTCATGCCCTGAAACTCATGCCCTGATTCTCATGCCCTAAACTCCTGCACTGAAACTCATGGCATGAATCTCATATCCTGAAACTCACGCCCTGAATTACATGCCCTGAAACTCCTGTCCTGAAACTCATGCCCTGAATCTCCTGTCCTAAAACTCATGCCCTGAATCTCATGCTCCTGAATCTCATGCCCTGAAACTCCTGCACTGAAACACCTGCCCCTGAATCTCCTGCCCTGAAACTCATGCCCTGAAATCTCATGCCCTGAATCTCACGCTCTGAAGCTCGTGCACTGAATCTCATTACTTCAAGTTCCTGCACTGAAACTCATGCCCTGAATCGCATGTCCTGAAACACCTGCCCTGAATCACCTACCCTGAAACTCATGCCCTGAATCTCATGCCCTGAAACTCCTGCATTCTGAAACTCATGCCATGAATCTCATATCCTGAAACTCACGCCCTGAATCACATGCCCTGACTCTCCTGCCCTGAAATCATGCCCTGAATCTCATGCCCTGAATCTCATGCTCTGAAACTCGTGCACTGAATCACATGCCCTCAAGTTCCTGCACTGAAACTCATACCCTGAATCTCATGCCCTGAAACTCATGCCCTGAACCTCAAGCCCTGAAACTCAAGCCCTGAATCTCATGCCCTGAAACTCATGCCCTAATTCACATACCCTGAAACTCCTGCCCTGAAACTCATGCACTGAAACTCATGCCCTGAATCACATGCCCTAAAACTCCTGCCCTGTATCATCTGCCCTGAAACTCATGCCCTGAATTACATGCCCTGAGATACCTGCCCTGAATCTCATGCCCTGAAACTCATGCCCTGAATCTCATGCCCTGAATCTCCTGCACTGAAACTCATGCACTGAAAATCATGCCCTGAATCACATGCCCTAAAACTCCTGCCCTGAATCATCAGCCCAGAAACTCATTCCCTGAATTACATGCCCTGAAATACCTGCCCTGAATCTCATGCCCTGAAACTCATGCCCTGAATCTCATGCCCTGAAACTCCTGCACTGAAACTCATGCCATGAATCTCATATCCTGAAACTCACGCCCTGAATTACATGCCCTGAAACTCCTGCCCTGAAACTCATGCCCTGAAACTCATGCCCTGAATCTCCTGTCCAAAAACTCATGTCCTGAATCTCATGCCCTGAATCTCATGCCCTGAAACTCCTGCACTGAAACACCTGCCCTGAATCTCCTGCCCTGAAACTCATGCCCTGAATCTCATGCCCTGCCTCTCACGCTCTGAAACTCGTGCACTGAATCTCATTACCTCCAGTTCCTGCACTGAAACTCATGCCCTGAATCGCATGTCCTGAAACTCATGCCCTGAATCTCATGCCCTGAAACTCCTGCACTGAAACTCATGCCAAGAATCTCATATCCTGAAACTCACGCCCTGAGTCACATGCCCTGAAACTCCTGCCCTGAAACGCATGTCCTAAAACTCATGCCCTGAAACTTATGCCCTGAATCTCCTGTCCTGAAACTCATGCCCTGAATCTCATGCCCTGAATCTCATGCCCTGAAACTCCTGCACTGAAACACCTGCCCTGAATCTCCTGCCCTGAAAATCATGCCCTGAATCTCATGCTCTGAAACTCATGCCCTAAATCACATACCCTGAAACTCCTGCCCTGAAACTCATGCACTGAAACTCATGCCTTGAATCACATGCCCTAAAACTCCTGCCCTGAATCATCTGCCCAGAAACTCATGCCCTGAATTACATGCCCTGAAATACCAGCCCTGAATCTCATGCCCTGAAACTAATGCCCTGAATCTCATGCCCTAAACTCCTGCACTGAAACTCATGCCATGAATCTCATATCCTGAAACTCACGCCCTGAATTACATGCCCTGAAACTCCTGTCCTGAAACCCATGCCCTGAATCTCCTGTCCTAAAACTCATGCCCTGAATCTCATGCCCTGAATCTCATGCCCTGAAACTCCTGCACTGAAACACCAGCCCTGAATCTCCTGCCCTGAATCTCATGCCCTGAATCTCACGCTCTGAAACTCGTGCACTGAATCTCATTACTTCAAGTTCCTGCACTGAAACTCATGCCCTGAATCGCATGTCCTGAAACACCTGCCCTGAATCACCTACCCTGAAACTCATGCCCTGAATCTCATGCCCTGAAACTCCTGCACTGAAACTCATGCCATGAATCTCATATCCTGAAACTCACGCCCTGAATCACATGCCCTGAAACTCCTGCCCTGAATCTCATGCCCTGAATCTCATGCTCTGAAACTCGTGCACTGAATCACATGCCCTCAAGTTCCTGCACTGAAACTTATACCCTGAATCTCATGCCCTGAAACTCATGCCCTGAACCTCATGCCCTGAAACTCAAGCCCTGAATCTGATGCCCTGAAACTCATGCCCCAATTCACATACCCTGAAACTCCTGCCCTGAAACTCATGCACTGAAACTCATGCCCTGAATCACATGCCCTAAAACTCCTGCCCTGAATCATCTGCCCAGAAACTCATGCCCTGAATTACATGCCCTGAAATACCTGCCCTGAATCTCATGCCCTGAAACTCATGCCCTGAATCTCATGCCCTGAATTACATGCCCTGAAATACCTGCCCTGAATCTCATGCCCTGAAACTCATGCCCTGAATCTCATGCCCTGAAACTCCTGCACTGAAACTCATGCCATGAATCTCATATCCTGAAACTCACGCCCTGAATTACATGCCCTGAAACTCCTGCCCTGAAACTCATGCCCTGAATCTCCTGTCCAAAAACTCATGTCCTGAAGCTCATGCCCTGAATCTCATGCCCTGAAACTCCTGCACTGAAACTCATGCCATGAATCTCATATCCTGAAACTCACGCCCTGAATTACATGCCCTGAAACTCCTGCCCTGAAACTCATGCCCTGAAACTCATGCCCTGAATCTCCTGTCCAAAAACTCATGTCCTGAAGCTCATGCCCTGAATCTCATGCCCTGAAACTCGTGCACTGAATCTCATTACCTCCAGTTCCTGCACTGAAACTCATGCCCTGAATCGCATGTCCTGAAACTCATGCCCTGAATCTCATGCCCTGAAACTCCTGCACTGAAACTCATGCCAAGAATCTCATATCCTGAAACTCACGCCCTGAATCACATGTCCTGAAACTCCTGCCCTGAAACTCATGCCCTAAAACTCATGCCCTGAAACTTATGCCCTGAATCTCCTGTCCTGAAACTCATGCCCTGAATCTCATGCCCTGAATCTCATGCCCTGAAACTCCTGCACTGAAACACCTGCCCTGAATCTCCTGCCCTGAAAATCATGCCCTGAATCTCATGCTCTGAAACTCGTGCACTGAATCTCATGCCCTCAAGTTCCTGCACTGAAACTCATGCCCTGAATCTCATGCCCTGAAACTCATGCCCTGAACCTCATACCCTGAAACTCAAGCCCTGAATCTCATGCCCTGAAACTCATGCCCTAAATCACATACCCTGAAACTCCTGCCCTGAAACTCATGCCCTGAAACTCATGCCCTGAAACTCATGCCCTGAATCTCCTGTCCTAAAACTCATGCCCTGAATCTCATGCCCTGAAACTCCTGCACTGAAACACCTTGCCCTGAATCTCCCGCCCTGAAACTCATGCCCTGAATCTCATGCCCTGAATCTCACGCTCTGAAACTCGTGCACTGAATCTAATTACCTCAAGTTCATGCACTGAAACTCATGCCCTGAAACTCATGCCCTGAAACTCCTGCACTGAAACTCCTGCCATGAATCTCATGTCCTGAAACTCACGCCCTGAATCACATGCCCTGAAACTCCTGCCCTGAAACTCATGCACTGAAACCATGCCCTGAATCACATGCCCTAAAACTCCAGCCCTGAATCATCTGCCCAGAAACTCATGCCCTGAATTACATGCCCTGAAATACCTGCCCTGAATCTCATGCCCTGAAACTCATGCCCTGAAACTCCTGCACTGAAACTCATGCACTGAAACTCATGCCCTGAATCACATGCCCTAAAACTCCTGCCCTGAATCATCTGCACAGAAACTCATGCCCTGAATCTCCTGTCCTAAATCTCATGCCCTGAATCTCATGCCCTGAATCTCATGCCCTGAAACTCCTGCACTGAAACAAATGCCTGAATCTCCTGCCCTGAAACTCATGCCCTGAATCTCATGCCCTGAATCTCACGCTCTGAAACTCGTGCACTGAATCTTATTACCTCAAGTTCCTGCACTGAAACTCATGCCCTGAATCGCATGTCCTGAAACTCCTGCCCTGAATCACCTACCCTTAAACTCATGCCCTGAATCTCATGCCCTGAAACTCCTGCACTGAAACTCATGCCATGAATCTCATATCCTGAAACTCACGCCCTGAATCACATGCCCTGAAACACCTGCCCTGAAACTCATGCCCTGAAACTCATGCCCTGAAACTCATGCCCTGAATCTCATACCCTGAATCTCATGCCCTGAAACTCCTGCACTGAAACACCTGCCCTGAATCTCCTGCCCTGAAAATCATGCCCTGAATCTCATACCCTGAATCTCATGCCCTGAAACTCCTGCACTGAAACACCTGCCCTGAATCTCCTGCCCTGAAAATCATGCCCTGAATCTCATGCCCTGAATCTGATGCTCTGAAACTCGTGCACTGAATCTCATGCCCTCGTTCCTGCACTGAAACTCATGCCCTGAATCTCATTCCCTGAAATTCATGCCCTGATCCTCATGCCCTGAAACTCAAGCCCTGAGTCTCATACCCTGAAAATCATGCCCTGAATCACCTACCCTGAAACTCATGCCCTGAATCTCATGCCCTGAAACACCTGCACTGAAACTCATGCCCTGAAACTCATGCCCTGAAACTCATGCCCTGAATCTCATACCCTGAATCTCATGCCCTGAAACTCCTGCACTGAAACACCTGCCCTGAATCTCCTGCCCTGAAAATCATGCCCTGAATCTCATACCCTGAATCTTATGCCCTGAAACTCCTGCACTGAAACACCTGCCCTGAATCTCCTGCCCTGAAAATCATGCCCTGAATCTCATGCCCTGAATCTGATGCTCTGAAACTCGTGCACTGAATCTCATGCCCTCAAGTTCCTGCACTGAAACTCATGCCCTGAATCTCATGCCCTGAAATTCATGCCCTGATCCTCATGCCCTGAAACTCAAGCCCTGAGTCTCATACCCTGAAAATCATGCCCTGAATCACCTACCCTGAAACTCATGCCCTGAATCTCATGCCCTGAAACTCCTGCACTGAAACTCATGCCAAGAATCTCATATCCTGAAACTCATGCCCTGACTCACATGCCCTGAAACTCCTGCCCTGAAACTCATGCCTGAAACTCATGCCCTGAAACTCATGCCCTGAATCTCCTGTCCTGAAACTCATGCCCTGAATCTCATGCCCTGAATCTCATGCCCTGAAACTCCTGCACTGAAACACCTGCCCTGAATCCCCTGCCCTGAAACTCATGCCCTGAACCTCATCCCCTGAATCTCATGCCCTGAAACTCATGCCCTGAAACTCATGTCCTGAATCTCCTGTCCTGAAACTCATGCCCTGAATCTCATGCCCTGAATCTCTTGCCCTGAAACTCCTGCACTGAAACACCTGCCCTGAATCTCCTGCCCTGAAAATCATGCCCTGAATCTCATGCCGTGAATCTCATGCTCTGAAACTCGTGCACTGAATCTCATGCCCTCAAGTTCCTGCACTGAAACTCATGACCTGAATCTCATGCCCTGAAACTCATGCCCTGAACCTCATGCCCTGAAACTCATGCCCTGAATCTCATGCTCTGAAACTCCTGCACTTAAACTCATGCACTGAAACTCATGCCCTGAATCACATGCCCTAAAACTCCTGCCCTGAATCATCTGCCCAGAAACTCATGCCCTGAATTACATGCCCTGAAATACCAGCCCTGAGTCTCAGGCCCTGAAACTCAAGCCCTGAATCTCATGCCCTAAACTCCTGCACTGAAACTCATGCCATGAATCTCATATCCTGAAACTCACGCCCTGAATTACATGCCCTGAATCTCCTGCCCTGAAAATCATGCCCTGAATCTCATGCCCTGAATCTCATGCTCTGAAACTCGTGCACTGAATCACATGCCCTCAAGTTCCTGCACTGAAACTCATACCCTGAATCTCATGCCCTGAAACTCATGCCCTGAACCTCATGCCCTGAAACTCCTGCCCTGAATCTCATGCCCTGAAACTCCTGCACTGAAACTCAAGCCCTGAGTCTGATACCCTGAAAATCATGCCCTGAATCACATGCCCTAAAACTCCTGCCCTGAATCATCAGCCCAGAAACTCATTCCCTGAATTACATGCCCTGAAATACCTGCCCTGAATCTCATGCCCTGAAACTCATGCCCTGAATCTCATGCCCTGAAACTCCTGCACTGAAACTCATGCCATGAATCTCATATCCTGAAACTCATGCCCTGAATTACATGCCCTGAAACTCCTGCCCTGAAACTCATGCCCTGAAACTCATGCCCTGAATCTCCTGTCCAAAAACTCATGTCCTGAAGCTCATGCCCTGAATCTCATGCCCTGAAACTCGTGCACTGAATCTCATTACCTCCAGCTCCTGCACTGAAAGTCATGCCCTGAATCGCATGTCCTGAAACTCATGCCCTGAATCTCATGCCCTGAAACTCCTGCACTGAAACTCATGCCAAGAATCTCATATCCTGAAACTCACGCCCTGAATCACATGTCCTGAAACTCCTGCCCTGAAACTCATGCCCTAAAACTCATGCCCTGAAACTTATGCCCTGAATCTCCTGTCCTGAAACTCATGCCCTGAATCTCATGCCCTGAATCTCATGCCCTGAAACTCCTGCACTGAAACACCTGCCCTGAATCTCATGCCCTGAACATCATGCCGTGAATCTCATGCTCTGAAACTCGTGCACTGAATCTCATGCCCTCAAGTTCCTGCACTGAAACTCATGCCCTGAATCTCATGCCCTGAAACTCATGCCCTGAACCTCATACCCTGAAACTCAAGCCCTGAATCTCATGCCCTGAAACTCATGCCCTAAATCACATACGCTGAAACTCCTGTCCTGAAACTCATGCACTGAAACTCTTGCCCTGAATCACATGCCCTAAAACTCCTGCCCTGAATCATCTGCCCAGAAACTCATGCCCAGAATTACATGCCCTGAAATACCTGCCCTGAATCTCATGCCCTGAAACTCATGCCCTGAATCTCATGCCCTGAAACTCCTGCCCTCAAACTCATGCACTGAAACTCATGCCCTGAATCTCATGTCTTGAAACTCCTGCCCTCAAACTCATGCACTGAAACTCATGCCCGGAATCTCATGCCCTGAAACTCCTGCACTGAAACTCATGCCATGAATCTCATATCCTGAAACTCACGCCCTGAATCGCATGCCCTGAAACTCCTGCCCTGAAACATATGCCCTGAAACTCATGCCCTGAATCTCATGCCCTGAATCTCATGCCCTGAAACTCCTGCACTGAAACACCTGCCCTGCATCTCCTGCCCTGAAAATCATGCCCTGAATCTCATCCCCTGAATCTCATTCTCTGAAACTCGTGCACTGAATCTCATGCCCTCAAGTTCCTGCACTGAAACTCATGCCCTGAATCTCATGCCTGAAACCCATGCCCTGAACCTCATGCCCTGAAACTCAAGCCCTGAATCTCAAGCCCTGAATCACATGCCCTAAAACTCCTGCCCTGAATCATCTGCCCAGAAACTCATGCCCTGAATTACATGCCCTGAAATACCTGCCCTGAATCTCATGCCCTGAAAATCATGCCCTGAATCTCATGCCCTGAAACTCCTGCACTGAAACTCATGCCATGAATCTCATATCCTGAAACTCACGACCTGAATTACATGCCCTGAATCTCCTGCCCGGAAACTCATGTCCTGAAACTCATGCCCTGAAACTCCTGTACTGAAACTCATGCCATGAATCTCATATCCTGAAACTCACGCCGTGAATTACATGCCCTGAAACTCCTGCCCTGAAACTCATACCCTGAAATTCCAGCCCTGAAACTCATGCACTGAAACTCATGCCCTGAATCTCCTGTCCTGAAACTCAAGCCCTGAATCTCATGCCCTGAAACTCATGCCCTAAATCACATACGCTGAAACTCCTGCCCTGAAACTCATGCCCTGAAACTCATGCCCTGAATCTCCTGTCCAAAAACTCATGTCCTGAAGCTCATGCCCTGAAACTCTGCACTGAAACTCATGCCAAGAATCTCATATCCTGAAACTCACGCCCTGAATCACATGTCCTGAAACTCCTGCCCTGAAACTCATGCCCTAAAACTCATGCCCTGAAACTTATGCCCTGAATCTCCTGTCCTGAAACTCATGCCCTGAATCTCATGCCCTGAATCTCATGCCCTGAAATACCAGCCCTGAGTCTCAGGCCCTGAAACTCAAGCCCTGAATCTCATGCCCTAAACTCCTGCACTGAAACTCATGCCATGAATCTCATATCCTGAAACTCACGCCCTGAATTACATGCCCTGAATCTCCTGCCCTGAAAATCATGCCCTGAATCTCATGCCCTGAATCTCATGCTCTGAAACTCGTGCACTGAATCACATGCCCTCAAGTTCCTGCACTGAAACTCATACCCTGAATCTCATGCCCTGAAACTCATGCCCTGAACCTCATGCCCTGAAACTCCTGCCCTGAATCTCATGCCCTGAAACTCCTGCACTGAAACTCAAGCCCTGAGTCTGATACCCTGAAAATCATGCCCTGAATCACATGCCCTAAAACTCCTGTCCTGAATCATCAGCCCAGAAACTCATTCCCTGAATTACATGCCCTGAAATACCTGCCCTGAATCTCATGCCCTGAAACTCATGCCCTGAATCTCATGCCCTGAAACTCCTGCACTGAAACTCATGCCATGAATCTCATATCCTGAAACTCATGCCCTGAATTACATGCCCTGAAACTCCTGCCCTGAAACTCATGCCCTGAAACTCATGCCCTGAATCTCCTGTCCAAAAACTCATGTCCTGAAGCTCATGCCCTGAATCTCATGCCCTGAAACTCGTGCACTGAATCTCATTACCTCCAGTTCCTGCACTGAAAGTCATGCCCTGAATCGCATGTCCTGAAACTCATGCCCTGAATCTCATGCCCTGAAACTCCTGCACTGAAACTCATGCCAAGAATCTCATATCCTGAAACTCACGCCCTGAATCACATGTCCTGAAACTCCTGCCCTGAAACTCATGCCCTAAAACTCATACCCTGAAACTTATGCCCTGAATCACCTGTCCTGAAACTCATGCCCTGAATCTCATGCCCTGAATCTCATGCCCTGAAACTCCTGCACTGAAACACCTGCCCTGAATCTCATGCCCTGAACATCATGCCGTGAATCTCATGCTCTGAAACTCGTGCACTGAATCTCATGCCCTCAAGTTCCTGCACTGAAACTCATGCCCTGAATCTCATGCCCTGAAACTCATGCCCTGAACCTCATACCCTGAAACTCAAGCCCTGAATCTCATGCCCTGAAACTCATGCCCTAAATCACATACGCTGAAACTCCTGCCCTGAAACTCATGCACTGAAACTCTTGCCCTGAATCACATGCCCTAAAACTCCTGCCTGAATCATCTGCCCAGAAACTCATGCCCTGAATTACATGCCCTGAAATACCTGCCCTGAATCTCATGCCCTGAAACTCATGCCCTGAATCTCATGCCCTGAAACTCCTGCCCTCAAACTCATGCACTGAAACTCATGCCCTGAATCTCATGCCTTGAAACTCCTGCCCTCAAACTCATGCGCTGAAACTCATGCCCGGAATCTCATGCCCTGAAACTCCTGCACTGAAACTCATGCCATGAATCTCATATCCTGAAACTCACGCCCTGAATCGCATGCCCTGAAACTCCTGCCCTGAAACTCATGCCCTGAAACTCATGCCCTGAATCTCATGCCCTGAATCTCATGCCCTGAAACTCCTGCACTGAAACACCTGCCCTGCATCTCCTGCCCTGAAAATCATGCCCTGAATCTCATCCCCTGAATCTCATTCTCTGAAACTCGTGCACTGAATCTCATGCCCTCAAGTTCCTGCACTGAAACTCATGCCCTGAATCTCATGCCCTGAAACCCATGCCCTGAACCTCATGCCCTGAAACTCAAGCCCTGAATCTCAAGCCCTGAATCACATGCCCTAAAACTCCTGCCCTGAATCATCTGCCCAGAAACTCATGCCCTGAATTACATGCCCTGAAATACCTGCCCTGAATCTCATGCCCTGAAAATCATGCCCTGAATCTCATGCCCTGAAACTCCTGCACTGAAACTCATGCCATGAATCTCATATCCTGAAACTCACGCATTGAATTACATGCCCTGAATCTCCTGCCCTGAAACTCATGCCCTGAAACTCATGTCCTGAAACTCATGCCCTGAAACTCCTGTACTGAAACTCATGCCATGAATCTCATATCCTGAAACTCACGCCGTGAATTACATGCCCTGAAACTCCTGCCCTGAAACTCATACCCTGAAATTCCAGCCCTGAAACTCATGCACTGAAACTCATGCCCTGAATCTCCTGTCCTGAAACTCAAGCCCTGAATCTCATGCCCTGAAACTCATGCCCTAAAATCACATACGCTGAAACTCCTGCCCTGAAACTCATGCCCTGAATCTCCTGTCCAAAAACTCATGTCCTGAAGCTCATGCCCTGAAACTCCTGCACTGAAACTCATGCCAAGAATCTCATATCCTGAAACTCACGCCCTGAATCACATGTCCTGAAACTCCTGCCCTGAAACTCATGCCCTAAAACTCATGCCCTGAAACTTATGCCCTGAATCTCCTGTCCTGAAACTCATGCCCTGAATCTCATGCCCTGAAATACCAGCCCTGAGTCTCAGGCCCTGAAACTCAAGCCCTGAATCTCATGCCCTAAACTCCTGCACTGAAACTCATGCCATGAATCTCATATCCTGAAACTCACGCCCTGAATTACATGCCCTGAATCTCCTGCCCTGAAAATCATGCCCTGAATCTCATGCCCTGAATCTCATGCTCTGAAACTCGTGCACTGAATCACATGCCCTCAAGTTCCTGCACTGAAACTGATACCCTGAATCTCATGCCCTGAAACTCATGCCCTGAACCTCATGCCCTGAAACTCCTGCCCTGAATCTCATTCCCTGAAACTCCTGCACTGAAACTCAAGCCCTGAGTCTGATACCCTGAAAATCATGCCCTGAATCACATGCCCTAAAACTCCTGCCCTGAATCATCAGCCCAGAAACTCATTCCCTGAATTACATGCCCTGAAATACCTGCCCTGAATCTCATGCCCTGAAACTCATGCCCTGAATCTCATGCCCTGAAACTCCTGCACTGAAACTCATGCCATGAATCTCATACCCTGAAACTCATGCCCTGAATTACATGCCCTGAAACTCCTGCCCTGAAACTCATGCCCTGAAACTCATGCCCTGAATCTCCTGTCCAAAAACTCATGTCCTGAAGCTCATGCCCTGAATCTCATGCCCTGAAACTCGTGCACTGAATCTCATTACCTCCAGTTCCTGCACTGAAAGTCATGCCCTGAATCGCATGTCCTGAAACTCATGCCCTGAATCTCATGCCCTGAAACTCCTGCACTGAAACTCATGCCAAGAATCTCATATCCTGAAACTCACGCCCTGAATCACATGTCCTGAAACTCCTGCCCTGAAACTCATGCCCTAAAACTCATGCCCTGAAACTTATGCCCTGAATCTCCTGTCCTGAAACTCATGCCCTGAATCTCATGCCCTGAATCTCATGCCCTGAAACTCCTGCACTGAAACACCTGCCCTGAATCTCATGCCCTGAACATCATGCCGTGAATCTCATGCTCTGAAACTCGTGCACTGAATCTCATGCCCTCAAGTTCCTGCACTGAAACTCATGCCCTGAATCTCATGCCCTGAAACTCATGCCCTGAACCTCATACCCTGAAACTCAAGCCCTGAATCTCATGCCCTGAAACTCATGCCCTAAATCACATACGCTGAAACTCCTGTCCTGAAACTCATGCACTGAAACTCTTGCCTGAATCACATGCCCTAAAACTCCTGCCCTGAATCATCTGCCCAGAAACTCATGCCCTGAATTACATGCCCTGAAATACCTGCCCTGAATCTCATGCCCTGAAACTCATGCCCTGAATCTCATGCCCTGAAACTCCTGCCCTCAAACTCATGCACTGAAACTCATGCCCTGAATCTCATGCCTTGAAACTCCTGCCCTCAAACTCATGCACTGAAACTCATGCCCGGAATCTCATGCCCTGAAACTCCTGCACTGAAACTCATGCCATGAATCTCATATCCTGAAACTCACGCCCTGAATCGCATGCCCTGAAACTCCTGCCCTGAAACTCATGCCCTGAAACTCATGCCCTGAATCTCATGCCCTGAATCTCATGCCCTGAAACTCCTGCACTGAAACACCTGCCCTGCATCTCCTGCCCTGAAAATCATGCCCTGAATCTCATCCCCTGAATCTCATTCTCTGAAACTCGTGCACTGAATCTCATGCCCTCAAGTTCCTGCACTGAAACTCATGCCCTGAATCTCATGCCCTGAAACCCATGCCCTGAACCTCATGCCCTGAAACTCAAGCCCTGAATCTCAAGCCCTGAATCACATGCCCTAAAACTCCTGCCCTGAATCATCTGCCCAGAAACTCATGCCCTGAATTACATGCCCTGAAATACCTGCCCTGAATCTCATGCCCTGAAAATCATGCCCTGAATCTCATGCCCTGAAACTCCTGCACTGAAACTCATGCCATGAATCTCATATCCTGAAACTCACGCCCTGAATTACATGCCCTGAATCTCCTGCCCTGAAACTCATGCCCTGAAACTCATGTCCTGAAACTCATGCCCTGAAACTCCTGTACTGAAACTCATGCCATGAATCTCATATCCTGAAACTCACGCCGTGAGTTACATGCCCTGAAAACTCCTGCCCTGAAACTCATACCCTGAAATTCCAGCCCTGAAACTCATGCACTGAAACTCATGCCCTGAATCTCCTGTCCTGAAACTCAAGCATTGAATTACATGCCCTGAATCTCCTGCCCTGAAACTCATGCCCTGAAACTCATGTCCTGAAACTCATGCCCTGAAACTCCTGTACTGAAACTCATGCCATGAATCTCATATCCTGAAACTCACGCCGTGAATTACATGCCCTGAAACTCCTGCCCTGAAACTCATACCCTGAAATTCCAGCCCTGCAACTCATGCACTGAAACTCATGCCCTGAATCTCCTGTCCTGAAACTCAAGCCCTGAATCTCATGCCCTGAAACTCATGCCCTAAATCACATACGCTGAAACTCCTGCCCTGAAACTCATGCCCTGAATCTCCTGTCCAAAAACTCATGTCCTGAAGCTCATGCCCTGAAACTCCTGCACTGAAACTCATGCCAAGAATCTCATATCCTGAAACTCACGCCCTGAATCACATGTCCTGAAACTCCTGCCCTGAAACTCATCCCTAAAACTCATGCCCTGAAACTTATGCCCTGAATCTCCTGTCCTGAAACTCATGCCCTGAATCTCATGCCCTGAATCTCATGCCCTGAAATACCAGCCCTGAGTCTCAGGCCCTGAAACTCAAGCCCTGAATCTCATGCCCTAAACTCCTGCACTGAAACTCATGCCATGAATCTCATATCCTGAAACTCACGCCCTGAATTACATGCCCTGAATCTCCTGCCTGAAAATCATGCCCTGAATCTCATGCCCTGAATCTCATGCTCTGAAACTCGTGCACTGAATCACATGCCCTCAAGTTCCTGCACTGAAACTGATACCCTGAATCTCATGCCCTGAAACTCATGCCCTGAACCTCATGCCCTGAAACTCCTGCACTGAAACTCATGCCCTGAAACTCATGCCCTGAAACTCATGCCCTGAACCTCATGCCTGAAACTCCTGCACTGAAACTCAAGCCCTGAGTCTGATACCCTGAAAATCATGCCCTGAATCACATGCCCTAAAACTCCTGCCCTGAATCATCAGCCCAGAAACTCATTCCCTGAATTACATGCCCTGAAATACCTGCCCTGAATCTCATGCCCTGAAACTCATGCCCTGAATCTCATGCCCTGAAAACTCCTGCACTGAAACTCATGCCATGAATCTCATATCCTGAAACTCATGCCCTGAATTACATGCCCTGAAACTCCTGCCCTGAAACTCATGCCCTGAAACTCATGCCCTGAATCTCCTGTCCAAAAACTCATGTCCTGAAGCTCATGCCCTGAATCTCATGCCCTGAAACTCGTGCACTGAATCTCATTACCTCCAGTTCCTGCACTGAAAGTCATGCCCTGAATCGCATGTCCTGAAACTCATGCCCTGAATCTCATGCCCTGAAACTCCTGCACTGAAACTCATGCCAAGAATCTCATATCCTGAAACTCACGCCCTGAATCACATGTCCTGAAACTCCTGCCCTGAAACTCATGCCCTAAAACTCATGCCCTGAAACTTATGCCCTGAATCTCCTGTCCTGAAACTCATGCCCTGAATCTCATGCCCTGAATCTCATGCCCTGAAACTCCTGCACTGAAAACACCTGCCCTGAATCTCATGCCCTGAACATCATGCCGTGAATCTCATGCTCTGAAACTCGTGCACTGAATCTCATGCCCTCAAGTTCCTGCACTGAAACTCATGCCCTGAATCTCATGCCCTGAAACTCATGCCCTGAACCTCATACCCTGAAACTCAAGCCCTGAATCTCATGCCCTGAAACTCATGCCCTAAATCACATACGCTGAAACTCCTGTCCTGAAACTCATGCACTGAAACTCTTGCCCTGAATCACATGCCCTAAAACTCCTGCCCTGAATCATCTGCCCAGAAAACTCATGCCCAGAATTACATGCCCTGAAATACCTGCCCTGAATCTCATGCCCTGAAACTCATGCCCTGAATCTCATGCCCTGAAACTCCTGCCCTCAAACTCATGCACTGAAACTCATGCCTGAATCTCATGCCTTGAAACTCCTGCCTCAAACTCATGCACTGAAACTCATGCCCGGAATCTCATGCCCTGAAACTCCTGCACTGAAACTCATGCCATGAATCTCATATCCTGAAACTCACGCCCTGAATCGCATGCCCTGAAACTCCTGCCCTGAAACTCATGCCCTGAAACTCATGCCCTGAATCTCATGCCCTGAATCTCATGCCCTGAAACTCCTGCACTGAAACACCTGCCCTGCATCTCCTGCCCTGAAAATCATGCCCTGAATCTCATCCCCTGAATCTCATTCTCTGAAACTCGTGCACTGAATCTCATGCCCTCAAGTTCCTGCACTGAAACTCATGCCCTGAATCTCATGCCCTGAAACCCATGCCCTGAACCTCATGCCCTGAAACTCAAGCCCTGAATCTCAAGCCCTGAATCACATGCCTAAAACTCCTGCCCTGAATCATCTGCCCAGAAAACTCATGCCCTGAATTACATGCCCTGAAATACCTGCCCTGAATCTCATGCCCTGAAACTCATGCCCTGAATCTCATGCCCTGAAACTCCTGCACTGAAACTCATGCCATGAATCTCATATCCTGAAACTCACGCCCTGAATTACATGCCCTGAATCTCCTGCCCTGAAACTCATGCCCTGAAACTCATGTCCTGAAACTCATGCCCTTGAAACTCCTGTACTGAAACTCATGCCATGAATCTCATATCCTGAAACTCACGCCGTGAATTACATGCCCTGAAACTCCTGCCCTGAAACTCATACCCTGAAATTCCAGCCCTGAAACTCATGCACTGAAACTCATGCCCTGAATCTCCTGTCCTGAAACTCAAGCCCTGGAATCTCATGCCTGAAACTCATGCCCTAAATCACATACGCTGAAACTCCTGCCCTGAAACTCATGCCCTGAAACTCATGCCCTGAATCTCCTGTCCAAAAAATCATGTCCTGAAGCTCATGCCCTGAAACTCCTGCACTGAAACTCATGCCAAGAATCTCATATCCTGAAACTCACGCCCTGAATCACATGTCCTGAAACTCCTGCCCTGAAACTCATGCCCTAAAACTCATGCCCTGAAACTTATGCCCTGAATCTCCTGTCCTGAAACTCATGCCCTGAATCTCATGCCCTGAATCTCATGCCCTGAAACTCCTGCACTGAAACACCTGCCCTGAATCTCATGCCCTGAACATCATGCCGTGAATCTCATGCTCTGAAACTCGTGCACTGAATCTCATGCCCTCAAGTTCCTGCACTGAAACTCATGCCCTGAATCTCATGCCCTGAAACTCATGCCCTGAACCTCATACCCTGAAACTCAAGCCCTGAATCTCATGCCCTGAAACTCATGCCCTAAATCACATACGCTGAAACTCCTGCCCTGAAACTCATGCACTGAAACTCTTGCCCTGAATCACATGCCCTAAAACTCCTGCCTGAATCATCTGCCCAGAAACTCATGCCCTGAATTACATGCCCTGAAATACCTGCCCTGAATCTCATGCCCTGAAACTCATGCCCTGAATCTCATGCCCTGAAACTCCTGCCCTCAAAACTCATGCACTGAAACTCATGCCCTGAATCTCATGCCTTGAAACTCCTGCCCTCAAACTCATGCACTGAAACTCATGCCCGGAATCTCATGCCCTGAAACTCCTGCACTGAAACTCATGCCATGAATCTCATATCCTGAAACTCACGCCCTGAATCGCATGCCCTGAAACTCCTGCCCTGAAACTCATGCCCTGAAACTCATGCCTGAATCTCATGCCCTGAATCTCATGCCCTGAAAACTCCTGCACTGAAACACCTGCCCTGCATCTCCTGCCCTGAAAATCATGCCCTGAATCTCATCCCCTGAATCTCATTCTCTGAAACTCGTGCACTGAATCTCATGCCCTCAAGTTCCTGCACTGAAACTCATGCCCTGAATCTCATGCCCTGAAACCCATGCCCTGAACCTCATGCCCTGAACTCAAGCCCTGAATCTCAAGCCCTGAATCACATGCCCTAAAACTCCTGCCCTGAATCATCTGCCCAGAAACTCATGCCCTGAATTACATGCCCTGAAATACCTGCCCTGAATCTCATGCCCTGAAACTCATGCCCTGAATCTCATGCCTGAAACTCCTGCACTGAAACTCATGCCATGAATCTCATATCCTGAAACTCACGCCCTGAATTACATGCCCTGAATCTCCTGCCCTGAAACTCATGCCCTGAAACTCATGTCCTGAAACTCATGCCCTGAAACTCCTGTACTGAAACTCATGCCATGAATCTCATATCCTGAAACTCACGCCGTGAATTACATGCCCTGAAACTCCTGCCCTGAAACTCATACCCTGAAATTCCAGCCCTGAAACTCATGCACTGAAACTCATGCCCTGAATCTCCTGTCCTGAAACTCAAGCCCTGAATCTCATGCCCTGAAACTCATGCCCTAAATCACATACGCTGAAACTCCTGCCCTGAAACTCATGCCCTGAAACTCATGCCCTGAATCTCCTGTCCAAAACTCATGTCCTGAAGCTCATGCCCTGAATCTCATGCCCTGAAACTCGTGCACTGAATCTCATTACCTCCAGTTCCTGCACTGAAAGTCATGCCCTGAATCGCATGTCCTGAAACTCATGCCCTGAATCTCATGCCCTGAAACTCCTGCACTGAAACTCATGCCAAGAATCTCATATCCTGAAACTCACGCCCTGAATCACATGTCCTGAAACTCCTGCCTGAAACTCATGCCCTAAAACTCATGCCCTGAAACTTATGCCCTGAATCTCCTGTCCTGAAACTCATGCCCTGAATCTCATGCCCTGAATCTCATGCCCTGAAACTCCTGCACTGAAACACCTGCCCTGAATCTCATGCCCTGAAAATCATGCCCTGAATCTCATGCTCTGAAACTCGTGCACTGAATCTCATGCCCTCAAGTTCCTGCACTGAAACTCATGCCCTGAATCTCATGCCCTGAAACTCATGCCCTGAACCTCATACCCTGAAACTCAAGCCTGAATCTCATGCCCTGAAACTCATGCCCTAAATCACATACGCTGAAACTCCTGCCTGAAACTCATGCACTGAAACTCTTGCCCTGAATCACATGCCCTAAAACTCCTGCCCTGAATCATCTGCCCAGAAACTCATGCCCTGAATTACATGCCCTGAAATACCTGCCCTGAATCTCATGCCCTGAAACTCATGCCCTGAATCTCATGCCCTGACACTCCTGCCCTCAAACTCATGCACTGAAACTCATCCCCTGAATCTCATGCCTTTAAACTCCTGGCCTCAAACTCATGCACTGCAACTCACGCCCTGAATCACATGCCCTGAAACTCCTGCCCTGAAACTCATGCCCTGAAACTCATGCCCTGAATCTCATGCCCTGAATCTCTTGCCCTGAAACTCCCTCACTGAAACACCTGCCCTGCATCTCCTGTCCTGAAAATCATGCCTGAATCTCATGCCCTGAATCTCATGCTCTGAAACTCGTGCACTGAATCATCTGGCCAGAAACTCATGCCCTGAATTACATGCCTGAAATACCTGCCCTGAATCTCATGCCCTGAAACTCATGCCTGAATCTCATGCCCTGAAGCTCCTGCCCTCAAACTCATGCACTGAAAACTCATGCCCTGAATCTCATGCCTTGAAACTCCTGCCCTCAAACTCATGCACTGAAACTCATGCCCTGAATCTCATGCCTTGAAACTCCTGTCCTGAATCTCATGCCCTGAAACTCATGCCCTGAGTCTCATGCCCTGAAACTCCTGTACTGAAACTCATGCCATGAATCTCATATCCTGAAACTCACACCGTGAAGTACATGCCCTGAAACTCCTGCCCTGAAACTCATGCCCTGAAACTCATGCCCTGAAAGTCATGCCCTGAATCTCCTGTCCTAAAACTCATGCCCTGAATCTCATGCCCTGAAACTCCTGCACTGAAACACCTGCCCTGAATCTCCCGCCCTGAAACTCATGCCCAGAATCTCATGCCCTGAATCTCACGCTCTGAAACTCGTGCACTGAATCTCATTACCTCAAGTTCATGCACTGAAACTCATGCCCTGAATCTCATGTCCTGAAACTCCTGCCCTGAATCACCTACCCTGAAACTCATGCCCTGAAACTCCTGCACTGAAACTCCTGCCATGAATCTCATGTCCTGAAACTCACGCCCTGAATCACGTGCCCTGAAACGCCTGCCCTGAAACTCATGCACTGAAACTCATGCCCTGAATCACATGCCCTAAAACTCCTTCCCCTGAATCATCTGCCCAGAAACTCATGCCCTGAATTACATGCCTGAAATACCTGCCCTGAATCTCATGCCTGAAGCTCATGCACTGAATCACATGCCCTAAACTCCTGCCCTGAATCATCTGCACAGAAACTCATGCCCTGAATCTCATGCCCGAAACTCCTGCACTGAAACTCATGCATGAATCTCATGTCCTGAAACTCACGCCCTGAATCTCCTGTTCTGAAACTCATGCCCTGAAACTCATGCCCTGAAACTCATGCCCTGAATCTCCTGTCCTAAGTCTCATGCCTGAATCTCATGCCCTGAATCTCATGCCCTGAAACTCCTGCACTGAAACAAATGCCCTGAATCTCCTGCCCTGAAACTCATGCCCTGAATCTCATGCCCTGAATCTCACGCTCTGAAACTCGTGCACTGAATCTTATTACCTCAAGTTCCTGCACTGAAACTCATGCCCTGAATCGCATGTCCTGAAACTCCTGCCCTGAATCACCTACCTTAAACTCATGCCCTGAATCTCATGCCCTGAAACTCCTGCACTGAAACTCATGCCATGAATCTCATATCCTGAAACTCACGCCCTGAATCACATGCCCTGAAACACCTGCCCTGAAACTCATGCCCTGAAACTCATGCCCTGAAACTCATGCCCTGAATCTCATACCCTGAATCACATGCCCTAAAACTCCTGCCCTGAATCATCTGCCCAGAAACTCATGCCCTGAATTACATGCCCTGAAATACCTGCCCTGAATCTCATGCCCTGAAACTCATGCCCTGAATCTCATGCCCTGAAACTCATGCCCTGAAACTCATGCCCTGAATCTCATGCCCTGAATCTCTTGCCCGGAAACTCCCTCACTGAAACACCTGCCCTGCATCTCCTGTCCTGAAAATCATGCCCTGAATCCCATGCCCTGAATCTCATGCTCTGAAACTCGTGCACTGAATCATCTGGCCAGAAACTCATGCCCTGGATTACATGCCCTGAAATACCTGCCCTGAATCTCATGCCCTGAAACTCATGCCCTGAATCTCATGCCCTGAAGCTCCTGCCATCAAACTCATGCACTGAAACTCATGCCCTGAATCTCATGCATTGAAACTCCTGCCCTCAAACTCATGCACTGAAACTCATGCCCTGAATCTCATGCCTTGAAACTCCTGTCCTGAATCTCATGCCCTGAAACTCATGCCCTGAGTCTCATGCCCTGAAACTCCTGTACTGAAACTCATGCCATGAATCTCATATCCTGAAACTCACACCGTGAAGTACATGCCCT